>NW_019384931.1:463532-466950 GCF_000671375.1 Centruroides sculpturatus | reverse complement strand
TGAAAACCAATAAGTTTGGTTGAAGTTGTTTATATAATCCGATACTTGAAAATTATCGAATTTCTGAAGACAATGCAGAAAGAATGATATCAATTTGGTATTGATGACACGTCTCTGTTACAGTACGTGAAAATACTTCAGAAAATAAAACATATTAAAGTTTCTTTGAAAAATAAAGGAAAAGATTATTTCAAATAACTTTATTATATATTTATGAATTAAATACTCAGCTATTAAATGTATTTCAACGAGGACGATATCAAATAAGTGGTGCCACGTACAGTACTTCGTATTTAATTCATTGCAGGAGGCCGTTCGAACTCGGAATCGTTTGAAGTTCGAATGAATTATTTCCGTTAAAATAATAGAGAGCAAATTAATCTATTCCTAGACTCTAAACACTACCCTTCTAGATATACTTAAACAATAGATATGCATTATTTAAGGTAAAAAAGAACACAATTAAATTGCATAATAATAACATTTGATAATAATTTCCAGGTGAGTTAAAGTTACAAAATTTATGAAAAATGCATAAAATAGATAATACATAAAAGGGTGTCTTCTAACATCGTCTTTTAGCATGCACGTGAGGAAATTAACAGTTCCATGGCGGATTCAAACTTTCATTTGAGGCTACTCGTCCACCGCGAAAGGTCGACTCCGCCGTGGAACTGTTAATTTCCTCACGTGCATGCTAAAAGACGATGTTAGAAGATACCTTTTTACGTATTGTCTACTTTCAAGCATTTTTCTTGAATTTTGTAACTCTATGCATAATAATAAACTAAACCACGAAAACTATAAATATAATACGTAAACACTGTATAATAAAATGAAAATTGCATTTACTGGTCTCACACTTTCGACTCCGGCATCTTAATTAAACACGGCGGTCAGATCCCACAGGGGTGTAAGGCTTTTCACGCTTCGCACCACATCTCAATCGTCAATATTATAACCTTTCTGGTAGACATCGTCGCTTTCATACACTTCTCGGATGCCGTAGTTAATAAGTAAAGATTATATTGGCTCCAACACAAATTTTTGCATGTTTTTAATAGCTGACATTACTGAACACGGATATTGTAATTTAATTATAACACTTGTGAAGTTGAATACGATATGGCTAATGTGAGATTGTATTTTCTGTTTAGAAGCTTATTTTCAACTTTTTACTGTACTTCATATTTTATTTGAATAAAATCAAGTCGAAATGTCTTCGGATGAAAAGCATATCGGCAATATCATGCCTTATGAGTTTCAGGAAGGATCAAAATCGTACAAACAGTAAAAGTGTTCGTAATGTGTATATAGAAGCTGCTCCTAAACTTCGAACACGTCTAATGGGGTTGAAATGGTTCTAACGTTCAGTAAATCTTGCAGTAAAGGATATAAAACGTGCGGGTCGAAGTAATATTGTAGGAAGAANTTCAACGAGGACGATATCAAATAAGTGGTGCCACGAACTTCGTGTTTAATTCATTGCAGGAGGCCGTTCGAACTCGGAATCGTTTGAAGTTCGAATTAATTATTTCCATTAAAATAATAGAAAACGAATTAATCTATTTCTAGACCCTAAACACGTCTACCGCGAAAGGTGGACTCCGCCGTGGAACTGTTAATTTCCTCACGTGCATGCTAAAAGACGATGTTAGAAGATACGTTTTTACGTATTGTCTACTTTTATGCATTTTTCTTGAATTTTGTAACTCTATGCATAATAATAAATTAAACCACAAAAACTATAAATATAGGCCTACGTAAACACTGTATAATAAAATGAAAATTGTATTTACTGGTCATACACTTTCGACTTCGGCATCTTAAACACGGCCGTCAGATTCCACAGGGTCTAATGCTTTTCACGCTTCTCATTACATCTCAATCGTCAATATTAAAAAATTCCTGGTAGACATTGTTGCTTTCACACGTTTCTCGGATGCCGTAGTTAATAAGTAAAAATTGTATTGGCTCCAACACAAATTTTTGCATGTTTTTAATAGCTGAAATTACTTAATACAAATGTTGTGATTTAATTATAACACTTGTGAAGTTGAAGACGATATGGCTAATGCGAGATTGTATTTTCTGTTTAGAAGCTTATTTTAAACTTTTTACTTCATATTTTGTTTGAATAAAATCAAGTCGAAATGTCTTCGAATAAAAAGAATATCGGCAATATTATGCCTTATGAGTTTCGGAAAGGATCAAAATCGTACAAACAGTAAAAAGTGTTCGTAATGTGTATATAGAAGCTGCTCCTAAACTTCGAACACGTCTAATGGGGTTGAAATGGTTTCAACGTTCGGTAAATCTTGCAGTAAAGAATATAAAACGTGCGGGTCGAAGAAATATTGTAGGAAGATATTGTTAAAAATCGACGAATATCAAACGATATAAATAAGAAAACACGTTGAAAATAAAGCGAAAAAACACACTGAAAAGACTAATTATTTTCTGAAATTTAATATATTTTTCTACATTCTTTCGAAATATTCTCGTATTTCTCGCACATTTTCGAATTAATCGAGTACTAAGTCGATTACAATAAAAATGGACTTAGTATCAATAACAAGAAGTTTTAAGCAAAATAATACTAATAAATTATTTTATTTCGTTTATTAAATAAAATACAGTGGTACCTCGGTATACGTCTGCTTTAGAATACGTCCAATTCGGAATACGTCCTGTTTGGACGAAACAAATTTTGCTCGGTATACGACTTTTGTTCGGTATACGACATAATTCAATTATACGCGCCATCAATGAACAAGTAGCACTATCGGTGTNAATAACGAGTAAGATCGTCATTAAATCTGACCCTATTCTAGATACGACACGACCACTCTTATCTCTCCACTTCCTCGACCTTAAGCGATCTCGAAAACCTTTGCATTGTTAGTCTCTACAATCCTCCGAAAATTATAAGTTACTTTCAAACGCTGACCCTTATTCTTTCCTCTGATTTCATTCCCCACAAACTGCCAAACACTTTGACTGATTGAGACCAAATTTTGCCAAGTTACTCTCCGCCACCCTGCGAAAAACATATACTACTTAATAACAAGGAAACTCGACTCTCTCCATGACTTTCTCGAAAACGTTGGGCGAACAGTACTTTCCTACTTAGAAATAAAGCAAAAAATTTTATTCTGTATAATTGAACATAATACTTTGATATATTTTGTGTATAATGCTCTGCAATAATAGATTTGTTCATTCATTCGTAAATATTTATATATGTTACCGCTAAAGCTCGGAAACTCGTTAATCTGCAGATTACCTAGCGTGATCCGTTAAAGTTGCTAAAATTGTTCTATTTCTCAAATTACCTAGGTAATGTTCAGATTATCTAGGTAATCTGCAAATTACCTACTAGGCACTCGGTAAAGTGAAAATAAGATTTTTGCTGAAA
>NW_019384931.1:455279-460339 GCF_000671375.1 Centruroides sculpturatus | reverse complement strand
AATTCGAACATAAAATTCGAATATTGGTTCGATTATAGAACGATTGTAAACGTTCCAGAAACGTTGAAAATAGTTCGTTTGACTAAACGTAAAAATTCTCTAATTAGTCTGGAAACGGGGGACCTAATTTTTGCATTCTGTGAAAACGGATAAGATTGGCTATAACGTAATTATCTTAATCTTCACTATCGTTACTTTTTAAAAACCCAGCGAAGCGGGTCCTTGCAGCTAGTATATATATAAAACTCATCCCTACCCTGAAAATTAATCCTTTTGCCATTTTATAACGGTTAAAAATATGAAAAGATTTTTAATAAAATATGATAACAGATGGCGCCATCAAAATTTTAAATGTTGCCGGGAAAGTTGAACAACTCTTTACACTTCCATTGTTAATTAAATTAAGGAATACACTTCTTTCATCTTCACGTGATATCCTACTAAATGTGGTACCCTACTAAAATGCAGTTAAAAACAAAAAATTACATCTAAAATAGTACAGTAGAAGCTGAGTTCTTAAGGATAAGCCTTAAGATTTTCCCTCTCCCCCGCGGGGGGATTTCGAGAAATCCGTTATTTGTGTACCAAATTTTAACTTTCAACTTCTAATTGTTTGGGCTATGCGCTTATTATTATTATTATTATCCTCATCAACCCATCTCGATTATATTATAAGGTTCAGGTTACGTAATTCGAGCTCAAACTCTGAATTGATTGTTCCTTAAAGTAGGAACGAGTCAATTGCAGTAATACTTGTAATTATCGAAAAAAATAAAAGTGTAAGGCCACAGATAAAAAATATTCGAATACAGTCTGCCATTTGTTCCTCTTCTTCGTATCCACTTATTTCTAGGAAAATAAAGCCTCTTCCTTGAAATAAAAAAACAATCGTAAAACTAGAAAAATACGAAATGTAATTAGAATAAAGTTTATATGTTGTTGTTAGGGGACATTCAAATTTATTCGACACATCAAATTGCCTGTTATCTCTTGTGCAGAAAGTCTTAAGTTAGTCATCATAAACATATATCTATAGTTTGATATAAAGGATATAACTTCGACAGATATATCCAATTTTTGGCACATTTGTTACAATCGTAATTTTCTGTCTTAATTCCAAATATCTCTAACGATGAGAGAATTGGTGGTAGAAAACATACAATGCACAAACCTCGTTCTGTGTAACCTGAATACGTGTTTCATTCTTATCTACGAAAAGATATAATTTAAATATAAAAGATTTAGATGTGGATTCAATTTCGGTTTCGTGGTTCAGTTACAAAATATTTTGTTAGATACATCAAATGAGTAAAATTTCTGCTTGTATCGGCATATTGTCATTCCTTATTATAATATTCAATTTAACGGAAACACGCAGCTCTTCGCTTGCCCTTCGTTATTTCCAGACGAATGACAACCCAGAACTCATCACGTGGAGGTGTCTGCTTAAGACTTATTTGAATTATTCAGATTATTTCTGAATACTTCAAATTCAACTTTTCGAAACTCACCGTATTATTACTATCTAAAGTAATCGATACAATTATTAAACCTATAAAGATATCGAATTACACGTGGACCCATATTGATATATTGCAAGACGATGTTAATGTTCAAACTTTCACTCGACTGTTTTTTGGTAACAGAAACCGTGTAGTTATCTTGAAAGAATGTGTCGATGTTCGAGTATATTTCTCTGTTAACTTTGAAACGAGTAAAAAGTTTGTTTTTTTATCATAAAAATTTCATTACTTTTAGTAATTTTTGAATAATTTCTTGGAAGAATCCTCTTTAATAGGTTACTTTAGTTATTTTCTATTTTCAACAGACTGATTTTTCAATATTACGTAATAACAATTGGTTAGGTGAGATTAATTATTTGCGATTAAAACCCCAGAAAAACATTCAACAGATTCATTAAAATTCGTAATCCGTAATAAATTCTTACTCTTACATTTTAAATGAATTTCTACATTTTTAATATCACGAAACAAATTTTTATTAATAAAATGAACGTTATTATTCGCATTTATACAATTTTCTAATACGATAAACGTCGCTTTTACTAATTGTTTTCTCTTTAACGTCTTTCAATCGAACTCCTTCTTTCTTGGCAACCATCGTCTTCTTTTCAGAGTGATCTATCGAAAATATGTATTCGCCATACAACATGAAAGAATCGTAATCGAATTCGTTAAATATAAGATTCTTCGAAGGTCTGAGTTTCTTGAATTGATCTTCCATACCTAAAAATTAATAATAATAATAAAGTGTGATGTTACATTCCCAGAATAAGAAGAGTATTGCATGTGAAAGACAATATTTACTGCTAATATGGTGTGCTTTACCTTTCTCAATATTTTCCCAGAATATTGTTATATAATCGTCTCTATCTGATCGACTGTGTTCGTGTTCAAACCCTATAGAATGTCCTAATTCGTGAGCTATGTGCCCGTACGAAAGACAGCCTGGTCCTAAAGAAAGAGGTTGTGATCCTAATGTCTTACTAACGTGAGAATAACGCCTACATAAAATACATACAATTATTAATTTATATATAATATTACACGTAATAGTTTTAGATTTTTATGCAAATCCTCACCCTACTCCTTTAAATACTCTGACGTATGCATTTTGATCTTCCTTAGGTCTAAACTGTAGGGTCCATTTACACACGACAGTGACGTGACCGTGCTCTCTCGGTCACGTCACTGTTGTGTGTAAATGGAATCTAATGGCATATAGAAAGAAAACAAATGGCATATAAAATATATGTAATTTATTGAAAACTTTAGCACTAATTTCTATCAAATTTTTATTAATTTAATAGATATTCAGTTTTCATATTTTTAAATGAGTTCCTGTCAACTATTTTTTTAAAAAACGGTCCAATTAAATAAGAAATTAGAGTAATATATGGTGAACTATGTTAATATATACTGGTTCCTAATTCGAGTGATATCAAGTTAATGAATTTTGTTTCACTATCCAGAAATGACCCTTAAATAGTTTAATTTAAATTCATCTCAAAGATAAAGAATATGCATTGTTTATCTTTTACATTGATTTAAACTACTCTACTGTATATTAGAAAAGCGATAAAGACGAATCAATATGAAACATTGCAATAGAACAAATTCAAAATATTTAACATCGTTTCATAAATAACAATGTTACAATGTTTGTCGAGATATTGTTTGTCGAGAGAAAAAGTTAAGGAGACAAAACTAAAAAAAGAAAGTGTTAAAGACAATTAAAACTGGTTCCCACGGACAGTGCAGGATTTACGTATAAGCTACACAAGCTACAGCTTAGGGCACCCACTTTCTTGGGGGTCCTCTCAAAAAATTGTCCGAGTGAGCAATTGTCATATAAACTTAAATATACTGCAGCATTATTTGTCCCAACTCCGCATACTCTTCACCCAATTTTTCGAAAAACAAAGCATTATTGTGCCTAAGGTTTGCATTACCGATAACCGATTAACCGGTATTACCGATGATTATGACTACCAAAATTACTAATAAATTTCGACAGCAAATGCCGGTAATTTCGATAATTTTTAAAATTATTTCATTATTATTTTATAAAAGAAATGGACTTTAAAAGAACTTTTTTTTTTCACCAGAGTTTGCATTTTTAAGTTTGTTATGAATTAAAATTATTTTAAGTTAAAGATTTATTATTTCACTAATATACTTCTTAATTGTATTTCAGTTTAACCCTTTAGGTATCCGAAAATCATATTTGGCACTGACATATAATATCTGGACTTATAAAGGGCCCCATATCTCAAATAGCTTAGGGCCTTATCAAGTCTAAATCCAGCCCTGGTGGCTACATAGTATTCCTGATGTCCAGCATCGGTCCAGTCTCATCAACATTACGTGACACTGCTAAGTATACATCATATACCAATGCTTTTAGGTGGCTCCAACAGGAAAATATTCAGAGGGTGTCAAGTGTAAGGAATGTGGTAGCCATGGAACAGGGCCGTGTTGCTCTATCCAATGGTTGCAAATTCTACGAGCCATTGACGCACATCTACTCAGAATGAGATGGCGCGTCATCGTGCTAGTAGCAAACCTGCTATAATTGCATCAATAAAAGTCATGAAGCCATTCGTCCACCATCGTGTTTAGGATGTTCAGATGTCGATCACTATTCAGGGTGCCGTCAATGACCATCGTATTTGTGTCTTTTCTACGGCTAACCTAACCTAACAGAATTAATGCGGGAAAGATCTCTATACCTTTATAACCTATACCGTATTTACATTTCTCGGATCCGAGGCGTTCTCTTATGAGGGTTCCCTTTTTAATGATACAAAAGTAAGAAGATCCAATTTCTTCTTGAATTCAGGTGGTACCGTTTATAACCCTGTTATTTGCCATTATAATTTTTATGTCCTAAAATTCTAGTTTTTTTTTCTTTGTTTTACCTGCGGGGCCCAGGCTGGAAATTGAAGAAAAAACGAGTTTAATTAATTTTTCATACTGGTAATACGCGTTACTATAGAGTGCAATAAATATAGAGTGCAATAATACTTATGGCACGGACCTGGCTTTAACATGTAGCACTGGTGTGAAAGATTAAATTTAAATTTACCCATTTTTTCTTAATTTAATCCATGTAATGGACAAAACTTAACATTACCGGTAATTACAGTATAACAAAATATTATTTGCAATTTTATTCGACTATTATAGTTTTAGGTTAAATCAGTCGGGAAATTTTAATTAATGTTTTAGCTCATTTGATGCCTATAGCGTAATAATTTCTAAATGCCGACATTTTAATCTGGAAGAAATTTTTATATAATTTTTCTGAAATACTAATTAAACAGAATACATACATTTTGAATAATTTATTAAGTTTCAAAATTAATTTCACTTATTTAAACTTTTTAACTCTTTCATACCCATCATGAGTTCAATCAGGCCCACAATGGGGCAACCACCCCCAAAATATTTTCTTGTGTTTTTCGACCGCCCAAATTCGATTACGGATTCCCCAGAGCGCTAGATGACGCTTTAACAATAGATCCATAGTAATAATAC
>NW_019384931.1:445262-451277 GCF_000671375.1 Centruroides sculpturatus | reverse complement strand
GCAGAAACCAATTGCTACGAAATTCAAAGTGTCACCAATCTTTAGACTGCACAATTGGATAATGTTACCTATGGTGGGTAAAATGGCGGCTCGTCTCTGATTCCAGCAAAGAGAAGAAAGGAAACAGTGGGGACGCACGTTCTGTTCTAACCTAACCTATTTTAATAAATTACCATAATTATTACCAACCAAATTATTAGAATAGGTTAGGTTAGGTTTAAACGTGCGTCCCCACTGTTTCCTTTCTTCTCTTTGCTGGAATCAGAGACGAGCCGCCATTTTACCCACCATAGGTAACATTATCCAATTGTGCAGTCTAAAGATTGGTGACACTTTGAATTTCGTAGCAATTGGTTTCTGCGACAAGCACACTTATTTGTGGTACATTTATTTGTGGCAAAGATCTTATTTTTATTTTACCGAGTGCCTAGTAGGTAATGTGCGGATTACCTCGATACTCTGCACATTATCTAGGTAATTTGAGAAATGGAACAATTTTCACAACTTTAACGGATCACGCTAGGTAATCTGCAGATTAACGAGTTTCGAGCTTTAGCGGTAACATATATACCAAGTCTTGGATTTGCTGAGACACCCCACTGTTTATTGAAGAAGTTTTGTATTTATAATAGAATTATATAAGTTATAACTTTAAAAAATGAGTTATTGCAATGGTATTATATTAGGATAACATCTTGGCTTTGTGCATTTGTACCCGTGAAGCAATAAAACTGATGAAAGAAAAAGAAATAGATGATGGACAGATAATACATATCAGCAGGTAATTATATATTTGAAATATAAACAAAAAATATTTGAAAATCATCAATTAGAAGTAAAGATATAACAAATATTTGGTAAGTTTTTTTCTATTAAAATTATTTATTTAGATCAGTAGAAAGTAATGACGTAAAATTCATAACAAACTAAAAAACGAAATAATAAGATATCAATAATCAAATACAGTTTTATTGTTAACATTATTCGAAGCCATTATTTTCTCGCAATGTTTGCAGTTTATATTTTCATACTTGGATTGTTATTCCAAGAAACTTTGACGAAATCTCTACCTGCTGCGAGAAGGACAAGACATTTACGACTGTGGACATATCGAAATAACAAAGACTATAGATTTTCTAGAATCCGAAAAGAACAGGATTTACTCAAAGATGTAGTTTCTTCTAACAGACAACTGATCGAGAGAAATGAAAATATACTCTATAAAAGACTGAAACGTAATCAACGATTCGTAAATAATCAAAAATATCGAAACGTGTTATCATATATTTTCAAGGAGAAACCCGTATCTCATACGGGATTAGATTATAATCCCAACTACTCTGGATTAGTTATCAAACGTAACCATTTGACAAATAGAAAGAAAAATGTAATAACAAATAGAGTAACATCTGCAAATGGCATCTCTCGAAAATTGGTGCGTAACTCATATAAACGATCATTGCTACCATCAACTACAAGTATGAGTTGGCTGGAATCTAAAATAATAGAATTAAGGAACATGAAAATGAAGGAATTAGATCATCTCATTGTGAAGGAACCATCAGTTACAAAAATACCACAAAACTCGTTCATCAGCGAACGGATGAAACGGCGATATTTAATATTAATAATGTCGCTGTCGATTCTATTCTTTATAACAATGACAATCTTTTGTGGAATGTTGATTCAACGGCAATGGATAAATGCTTCTAACAATATGAAACGTCGAACTCTCAGAAATAAAGAAGAGAATAAGATTCAGAAATGGAAACCGGATGTGATTCTCTCCCCAAAACTCGACGAAGAACCATTGTTAAAACAAGAGGAAATTGACGAAAAAAATCAATCTGTTCGATCTTCACGAATTGATACTCAATCATCATTTGAGAAAGTCATTAGACTCATAGAAGATTTAGACAAGGATGAAATTGAATTACTCAACTCGACTTTAACATACTTACATACCGGCTTTCACACTAGTCTGTAATGTTTAATGAAGATTTTTCTTGTTGTTAGCATTTGTATTTTTATGAATCTCATCTCTATGCTTAAAATAATACAGTACTTTTTCTTATGTTATAATAATCATAAGGCTGGCTGGGAGCAAGCGGTCAAGTAAGCGACCCAACGAATGAACGGTTTAACAAAGCGAACCTTACTGTATGGAATAATAGCACTTTCTGTCTATCCGAATTTACATTTTATTAAAATTCTCTCTTTCATTAAAAAATAATTCAGTAAATAAAGACTTAAATAGCTGTAACCAGCAGAATGATTTGGCTCATGCATGACAATTACAACGATTCGTGAATAACTCTTACAAAATTTACTTATTACAATGTATTTATTGTGAATTTAAAGAATGCATTTACTTTTTTGTATGAAAGTATTATTTTGGATATACAACTAGTTTTTATAGTCCGTTTTTTTATTCATAAAATACTGTGAGCTGTAAAATGATGACACGTATGAGTCAATTTTCGAAGACAGGTGTGCACGGATACTATAATGAGTTACCTTTGTATTTATGAAGTAGTATGTCTCAGTATGGTGACATAATAAATCAAATACATTTTAAAAAGTTAACTATAAAGAAACGAACTGTTATTATGTATTTAACATTTAGAATTTAGAGTTTAAACTCTAAAAACTAAATATTAAACTCTAAATATTATCTAATAAACTAAAATTTAAACTCTAAATATTTTTGTTGAAATAAATTTTTAATAACTTTAAGTGTGACGCAAGTATTTTCTGTATTAACAGGTATAAAATCAGGTTCTAATGTTAGAAAAGAGCTGAAGGGGTTTCAGTTTATGACAAGTGCAATTATTCTCATTTATTTACTTTTCTGTAACGTAATAACACTTGAATCATTAAAGGAGACAAAACTAAAAAACGAAAGTGTTAAAGACAATTAAAACTGGTTCTCACGGACTGCAGGATTTACGTATAAGCTACACACTTAGGGCCTCCACTTTCTTGGGGGATCCCTCAAAAAATTGTTTGAGTGAGCAATTGTCATATATACCTAAATATACTGCAGCATTATTTGTCCCAATGCCGCATACTCTTCACCCAATTTTTTTAGCGCGTCTTTTCGAAAAACAAAGCGCTATTGTGCATAAGGTTTGCATTACCGATAACCGATTAACTGGTATTACCGGTAATTATGACACCGAAATTACTGAAAAATTTCGACAGCAAATGCCGGTAATTTCGGTAATTTTTAAAATTATTTCATTATTATTTTATAATAGAAATGGACTTTAAAAGAACCTTTTTTTTTTACTAGAGTTTGCATTTTTAAGTTTGTTATGAATAAAAATTATTTTAAGTTAGAGATTTATTATTTCACTATCTATATACTTCTTAATTGTATTTCAGTTTAACCTTCTAGGTAACCGAAAATCATATTTGGCACTGACATATCTGGACTTATAAAGGGCCCCATATCTCAAATAGCTTAGGGCCTTATCGAGTCTAAATCCGGCCCTACCCACCCACTTGTTTCTTTGTCGAAGGTGACACATTGAATGTCTCACCCGGAACTAACGAGTGAAAATTTGATTATTGGCCCCAATGTACTAAATTCCTTACGAAGTCATAAATCATGGGAAAAACCCAGGAGGAGCCCCCTAATAAAAGAGGAAAGAGTGATGATAATCGGGAACAATAGTCAGCAATTCAAACTTTAAACGGTGTGTATGTTCCGAACTGCCGATTTCAGCCGTCGCCAACCGCCGAGGCAATTGGCGACGGCTGAAATCAGCGTGGCTGACTGCTGAAATAGGCTGAAATCCTTTTAGTGAGCGGCGCGTCCTCTCACTAAAAAGATAAAACAAAAGGATTTCCCACCGAACAGAGCATCGCTAAGTCATAGGACAAACACGTGTTTAAGGTATTTATCGTCTCTCTCTCTCTCTCGGCCAGGATCGTGATCGTAATTATAAGGTTCCTATTTATATATATGGACGTTATGTTATATTTCGCGCGAGCGGTCGCGTTGTAGGCTTTCGGACTCGGAATGGAGGCGGAAGGAGACAACCGGAAAAAGTGCACTTTACAAAGTTATCATTTAACAAAATACGTTTATTAATGGATACCATCTATTTACAAGCTGTATACAGATGCTAATAATATGATATATATATATATATATATAGGAACCCTATAATTACGATCACGATCCTATCCGAGAGAGAGAGAGAGAGACGATAGATATATATATATATATATCATATTATTAGCATCCACTAAGCATCTGTATATAGTTTGTAAATAGATGGTATCGATTAATAAACGGGTATTTTGTTAAATGATAACTTTGTAAAGTGTACTTTTTCCGGTTGTCTCCTTCCGCCTCCATTCCAAGTCCGAAAGCCTACAACGCGACCGCTCGCGCGAAAACTTACGTAACGGCCATCGAAATTTTCGTGTCCGGAAGACACTGTGGTGTCAGTCCTGAGAAGGCATCATAGACGTGCCGACCATTCGGTCACATTGAAATTTAATGACGCTTACAGTTCAATAATAATGTTAAGTCCATTAAAGATGTAAGTCCAAAAAAATTCGGCGACTTTGGATATCAAAACGATATTTTGTTCCAACCCAAAAACAATATTTTTCTTTTTTTATTTGACTGATTTTCGTAAAAATTATATTATTGTCGGATACAAAAATTATATTGGACCACTTCTGGCATTTTTACATGCACTTATTTTAATTTTTTCTACATAGTAAGTTTATCTAGAGATCTTCCATACAAATAATTATAGGCTATTTCACCTCATTTGTGGCACGTTGCGGTGGCGGGCCGAAAAAACTGATCTCGCGAGTCGTAGTTTGGTGACCCCTGGTCTAGTATAACAGACAAAGCAGTTCCGAGTTACCTTCCAGTCGGAACAGTTTTGTACTTGGATCAGCTCCAACAGTTACAGTTCCAGAACCTGAACTGGATTTTTCCCCCTTTAATCCAGAGTTCGAACATTATATTAATATTGACTAGTATAATGTACGAGTCTTGACGATGCGTATATCGACCAGAGGTTATTTGTATGGAAGCAGTTTGTTCGTTCGTTCGCTCTTTTACTTGACGGCGTGCCTCTACCGAGCCTAGTAACATGAAGTTAGAAACCATCGAATGAATCCATCACACTTGCCAATCTTCACTTTATTTTTATTAATATAAACAGTACCGATTGTAGACACAGGAAATCCGTAGCCTGTTGTGCTGTCAGGAGCCGCAAATACTCGGAAACAAGTATAAGTCTGTTCACACAGTTTGCTCCTAAACTAGTTCGGATACGAATGTTATAAAGCATTATGTAAATTGTAATTTAGGTTTCATAAGAGGACACTTATCAAGCACTCTGAAAGTTGCTCTGTTCATAAATGAATTGTTTTCGTAGACACCAACATAAATGAATTTCAAGACAATACAAATAATTTATTGAATATATTAGACAAATTAAGTATGGAGCTACAAAAAATACTTGTATATGAATTAAAATATTCAACTCCATCCAAAAAGGAAAAGATTTAATTATTTCCTACATAAAATAAAGTTTTGCCATTAAAATTCATATAATGGACTAAATTTTATTTATATATTTACAACCGAATTTATTCGCATTTGTATAACTTGTTAATACATTTAATGTCGGATTCTGACAATAATTGCCGGTCAGTAATTTCTTTAATGGTAACATTTGGAACAGTTGGCATGAAAGTAATTTTACCATGTTTAGCGCATTGTTTAGGACCATAGTGCATAATAGTATCGTAACTATAAGTGCCACATACTCCAAGGCTGGGGTAAATCTCAAACGCTTCTTTATGTTCTGCTCGTTAAAGAAAAGTCATCAGTTCAAACTATTTATGCATAAAATATGTTGAACAGTTTGACTTACCTTCTTTAATATTATCCCATAAAATTTTTATATATTTATCACGATCCCGTCGAGTATGTTCGTGAAACAAGCCAATAGCGTGGCCTAATTCGTGAAGTATTAT
>NW_019384931.1:443276-444556 GCF_000671375.1 Centruroides sculpturatus | reverse complement strand
AAAAAAACTTTTTATATATTATCTTTATGAATATATTGCAGATGAAAATACCTCCATGTATTAGTTTTTTTATATTAAAATTGATAATTATCAGTTTTTATAAATTTTAATTTTGACATTTTTATTTATAAAAAAAATTATTCAAATATTAACATCATACTGGTATGTTAATGATCTTAAATAGAACGTTGAGGCATATATACTATATTCCCAATAAAAACTGGATATTTTGTTAAATGCAGTTTATATGTAAGTTGTAATTATTTGAGACAAGGTCACTAATTTTTTTCTTCCAAATGAAGGTAATTGCAGATTTTGTGTGTTCAAAATAAATTTTATATTAAATCAATATTGAATATGTGTTAAGAGACTTTACAAAGTTTGTGGCATCCGTTATCCATGCGACAGTCCGAATACAGATACCACGAATAGCATCACCATTTTTAATGGAAACCCGAAACGACCCGCGAAAATTGTTGTGATCATTGTGGGTTTGCCCAGGTTTACGATGAGTGATCTGGGTAAACCCACAATGGGCACTAGTTAAGGCCTCTTATGTATTCGCAAGAAGGAAGGAGTATAAAATTCGAAAGACAAAATACGCATAAGAATACAGTATTAAACATCGAGACATTGTTTTTTTCTATTCGAGATATCTTAATTACACTGATGAGCACATATGATTAAGATACCACATTCTTGGTCGTCTAATTTTTGATCTTGGGCATGATCTGGATTCCAGGTTTTTCATAAAAGATTTCCAAGTCCTTCGTAATGAACGTGCAATTCTGATATGTAAGATACACGTGGACGAGAGAAGATAATGGATAGATCCTATCCAGGTGATTGCAGATTGCGATTCTGTTAAAGAAATTAGAAGGCACGAAGATCATTGGAAGAGCCACATTCCGGCATCGCTTTTCCCTCGAATCTCCAAAAAACAATAGGTCCTAAAAATGAACAAACGAAGGTTAAATGTGTAAAAATTTATAAATCACCTCTCCAAATGACGTATCCAATCTAATATCGCCTTCGAATAAATCCACATTTTCCATAGAACTCTTATACAAAGTATAATTAAAGGTTTCGTTATTTGCCAAATCCACATAATCCATAAAGCTCTTATACAAAGTATAATTGAAAGTTTTATTATTTGCTGAAACAGTTCTTTGATAGAAAGTTAATAAATGTCTACAAAAGATAAATAAATTAAAATTCTGTAATAACGATAATATTAGAATTAATATAATTATAATACTTACTAATAAATTTCGACAGCA
>NW_019384931.1:439551-442189 GCF_000671375.1 Centruroides sculpturatus | reverse complement strand
AATTCGAACATAAAATTCGAATATTGGTTCGATTATAGAACGATTGTAAACGTTCCAGAAACGTTGAAAATAGTTCGTTTGACTAAACGTAAAAATTCTCTAATTAGTCTGGAAACGGGGGACCTAATTTTTGCATTCTGTGAAAACGGATAAGATTGGCTATAACGTAATTATCTTAATCTTCACTATCGTTACTTTTTAAAAACCCAGCGAAGCGGGTCCTTGCAGCTAGTATATATATAAAACTCATTCCTACCCTGAAAATTAATCCTTTTGCCATTTTATAACGGTTAAAAATATGAAAAGATTTTTAATAAAATATGATAACAGATGGCGCCATCAAAATTTTAAATGTTGCCGGGAAAGTTGAACAACTCTTTACACTTCCATTGTTAATTAAATTAAGGAATACACTTCTTTCATCTTCACGTGATATCCTACTAAATGTGGTACCCTACTAAAATGCAGTTAAAAACAAAAAATTACATCTAAAATAGTACAGTAGAAGCTGAGTTCTTAAGGATAAGCCTTAAGATTTTCCCTCTCCCCCGCGGGGGGATTTCGAGAAATCCGTTATTTGTGTACCAAATTTTAACTTTCAACTTCTAATTGTTTGGGCTATGCGCTTATTATTATTATTATTATCCTCATCAACCCATCTCGATTATATTATAAGGTTCAGGTTACGTAATTCGAGCTCAAACTCTGAATTGATTGTTCCTTAAAGTAGGAACGAGTCAATTGCAGTAATACTTGTAATTATCGAAAAAAATAAAAGTGTAAGGCCACAGATAAAAAATATTCGAATACAGTCTGCCATTTGTTCCTCTTCTTCGTATCCACTTATTTCTAGGAAAATAAAGCCTCTTCCTTGAAATAAAAAAACAATCGTAAAACTAGAAAAATACGAAATGTAATTAGAATAAAGTTTATATGTTGTTGTTAGGGGACATTCAAATTTATTCGACACATCAAATTGCCTGTTATCTCTTGTGCAGAAAGTCTTAAGTTAGTCATCATAAACATATATCTATAGTTTGATATAAAGGATATAACTTCGACAGATATATCCAATTTTTGGCACATTTGTTACAATCGTAATTTTCTGTCTTAATTCCAAATATCTCTAACGATGAGAGAATTGGTGGTAGAAAACATACAATGCACAAACCTCGTTCTGTGTAACCTGAATACGTGTTTCATTCTTATCTACGAAAAGATATAATTTAAATATAAAAGATTTAGATGTGGATTCAATTTCGGTTTCGTGGTTCAGTTACAAAATATTTTGTTAGATACATCAAATGAGTAAAATTTCTGCTTGTATCGGCATATTGTCATTCCTTATTATAATATTCAATTTAACGGAAACACGCAGCTCTTCGCTTGCCCTTCGTTATTTCCAGACGAATGACAACCCAGAACTCATCACGTGGAGGTGTCTGCTTAAGACTTATTTGAATTATTCAGATTATTTCTGAATACTTCAAATTCAACTTTTCGAAACTCACCGTATTATTACTATCTAAAGTAATGGATACAATTATTAAACCTATAAAGATATCGAATTACACGTGGACCCATATTGATATATTGCAAGACGATGTTAATGTTCAAACTTTCACTCGACTGTTTTTTGGTAACAGAAACCGTGTAGTTAACTTGAAAGAATGTGTCGATGTTCGAGTATATTTCTCTGTTAACTTTGAAACGAGTAAAAAGTTTGTTTTTTTATCATAAAAATTTCATTACTTTTAGTAATTTTTGAATAATTTCTTGGAAGAATCCTCTTTAATAGATTACTTTAGTTATTTTCTATTTTCAACAGACTGATTTTTCAATATTACGTAATAACAATTGGTTAGGTGAGATTAATTATTTGCGATTAAAACCCCAGAAAAACATTCAACAGATTCATTAAAATTCGTAATCCGTAATAAATTCTTACTCTTACATTTTAAATGAATTTCTACATTTTTAATATCACGAAACAAATTTTTATTAATAAAATGAACGTTATTATTCGCATTTATACAATTTTCTAATACGATAAACGTCGCTTTTACTAATTGTTTTCTCTTTAACGTCTTTCAATCGAACTCCTTCTTTCTTGGCAACCATCGTCTTCTTTTCAGAGTGATCTATCGAAAATATGTATTCGCCATACAACATGATAGAATCGTAATCGAATTCGTTAAATATAAGATTCTTCGAAGGTCTGAGTTTCTTGAATTGATCTTCCATACCTAAAAAAAAATGATAATAATAATGTGTGATGTTACATTCCCAGAATAAGAAGAGTATTGTATGTGAAAGACAATATTTACTGTTCATAGCCAATTCATCGTGTACTTTACCTTTCTGAATATGTTCCCAGAATATTGTTATATGATCATCTCTATCTGACCGACTGTGTTCGTGTGTTCGTGTGTTCGTATGTGCCCGTACGAAAGACAGCCTGGGCCTAAAGAAAGAGGTTGTGATCCTAATGTCTTACCAATGTGGGAATAACACCTACATAAAATACATACAATTATTAATTTATATATAATATTACACGTAATAGTTTTAGATTTTTAAGCAAATCCTCACCCTACTCCTTTAAATACTCTGACGTATGCATTTTGATCTTCCTTAG
>NW_019384931.1:426077-433459 GCF_000671375.1 Centruroides sculpturatus | reverse complement strand
TGTTAAAAAAGATTATATCGGCGTCACTACCAGAAACTTGGGAGTAAGGCTCAAAGAACATAGATACGCCATAAGAAAAGCATCTAATTCAACGATATTGTCACAAATGGCGCAAGCGCAAGGCTCTGAGGTTAAATGGGATGAGGCAACAATCATCAAGCCTCTGTCTTCCCCATCTCTAGCAATGACGGCGGAGAAAATTGAAATATACAGAAGTAGGATAGGGGAAGGCTGTTTAAATGCGAGAGATGCGGAGAGCCTACCATCGGCATGGAAATATTTGGTTAAGAAATATACTAGAAACTTCGACCAGAATTAATCCATTGAAGATTTATGTTATTTTTGTTTTAATTAATTAATTAATTTATTTGTTTATTTATTCTTCCGTTATTTTTCTCTTGTAAAATTTTTGATTTAAATAATTTTTATGTTCTATTTATGGAACATTTGCGTTCCATTTTTTCGACCTGAAGATGGCCTATTAACTAGGCTGAAAACATTTGTTTTTGCAAATTATATTTGTTTTTGCAAATTATATTTATTTCTCGGCAAAAAAAGGTGTTTTGTTTATTATTATTTAGTTGCTGAGCGCTTTTGATATTGCCCAAATTTCTTTTGTTCTATAAAAAGAATAGAATTTAGACGTTAATTTAGCATTTTTTGATTTTACATTACATTCTTTGATTGTAAAGAGTGATTTTTTTAATAGCACACTCAAATATGATTTTGATTTAACATTTACAGGATAAAAGAGTATTGGGCTATTTTTGTTTCCTGAGTTTTTTTGCTGTTGCACTTTTGCATAAGCAAAAAATGGACTGGATTAAAGACTGATTTGCATTATATATTTGCATTTTGAAATACTGTACAGCTCATTTCGTGAATCTTGACTGGGCCATAACAATGCACAATAGCAGGGACTAGTTTATTTTCTTAGTGAAGAGAACAGATTGTTGATGAATCTTTGGTAAGATCATTGTGCATTACTGTAAAGGGATTCTTAAACTTTTTAAAAATTCCAAAACCCCAACTGAGTATCATGCATTGCCCATTTAAGATGTATGAAACAATAATTGATATATTAATATGTATACATTTAATCAAGATATATAAAACTTACATAATAAAAACTATTGTGATTTGTTTGTAAAATACAGAAGATACAAAAATGTCTTCATATCTGCCCTTTCCAACACCAGGAACTAACAGTCTTCCTTAGCAGAAACGACTTGTTATTATAGGCTACAAATCTGCTACAATATGCAAAACAGTTAAAAAGGGCAGAAATGAAGATGTCTTTGTATCTTCTGTATTTTATATATATTGTAAATATACTGTCTGCCGTTTTTAAATTATTATTGTCGTTGTAATTCCATTCATTTTCATCAACTGGTATAATATAAATTTTAAAATGTTACCATTAAATTTTTGTACTATTGAAGTAATAGAAGAGATTACTATGCATAAATATTAATTACATTTATCACAATTGCTTTTTTATTATCATTTTACCAAACCCATATTCTAAGCTTCCTTGGTTTTAGACTGAATTATGCTTGTCCTTGAGAAAACATTAAATAGGGAATCTGTTGTAGTATATTCCTTTTTCAGATTATATATATACAGTAGAGTCCCTGAAAACTTGACTCCTGATAACTCAACAGAGTAAGAGAAAATCAATTTCAGTAAACTTTGTGGAAATCTGGAAAAGAATGTAGCAAAACAACTTGTAATATTGATTAATACTTATATTAATTAAATTATCAACAACCATGAGGCAGATAATAGTGATGGCTACTGATGATGCTTACTGCTCATACAGTTACAGCAGTGTTTTCATCTGTATATTGTATAGCTTTAGGCATAGTTTTAAATTTACCTTTACCTTGTATAATTTTAATATACTATTACCTTTAGTTAATACCAACTGATGAGGGACCATTTTCTATCGGAAAATAGTCCGAAATGAATTTTGGATTTTTTCGTTTCCATACTTATGTAGTCATTCTTGTGTTTATTATACGTTTTCACTTTGATTCCTGAGCGTTTGTGCCCATCATTGGTCTGATATTCCCTCACTATTATCTGCCTCACGGTTGTTGATAATTTAATTAATATAATTATACCAAGGGCTAGAAACTTTTGTAATAATTTGATTAATACTTGTTACAGGACATCTTTTTAAGATTAGAATTAACTTGAATTTATTTTATTTGACTTCAAAATAAAATATTGAAAATTTTAAAAGTCATTTCTAATTAATTATAAATCTGTAAATAATAATTATCCACACAAAATTACAGTATAAATAACATGTGGCAATGTATAACCCACACTAGTATACAGTACATACTGCAGAAAATTATTAGAATGGAAATAAAATCTTTCCATAACCTGCATAGTTCCACTAGTTGTTTATTTTTTTATTGTTTTATTTTATTTTTAATATTTTATTTATCAAATCATATTAATTATACATGTTCATCAAAAGCTAAGCTTTACATGGTAAAGAGTTAGAGGTTTGTAATGGTCCAGATCAAGGATGAATTGGCAGATAACCCAAGTCATCACACAACCATAATTCTGTGTAGATTATTCCACAGAATTACTGTAATTTATCATCGTAAATGATATTAGAAATAGGATATTTTTATACCACTCACTCTGACGCTCTTTGCCTTTTAAATTCTTTTAATGATTGTATGAAATACAGGTAACCCTCATGAAACACTGTTTCACTCTAACGTGGTTTTGGAAGTCCTCTGTAGAAAATTTCACAATTTTAAGTGTAAACTTTGTTATTTGATATTTTTTTAAAATTCAATTAAGTACATTCCATCTCAAATTTGCCGATGGATTTCAGAATATTGAAAATTTTCAAATTATTTTGTGCTTTTTCTCAGGTTTACTATAACTGTACTATACGATAGTGCAACTTTTTTTCTTCCTTGTCCCAACTTTCCTATTAACCAGATATCATCATTGCTTTCAGACTGTAGCCCTTAACACTGTCACTGAGTTTTGTTTTTATATATTAATCTTCGTATTTAGTAAAGTTATTTAAACATTTTTAGATAATTGCTATTAAACTTTTCTTAAACTGTAGGTAAGCAGTCATTCTTAAAATGACGAACAAAATACAGCAGTATCATTTGGTATTCAAATACAAATTCTAGAAAAAAGTTGCTTGGTACTTGACTGAATAAATGCAACCTGCCAATACAAATTTTTGATTAATAACATATTCTTATTTCATCATCCATAAAAAATTTTATGATAAAAATAGAAAATATGAAAATGTTGCTGATACTTCCAATCAAGATCAGCAAAATAGCCGAGATGACAACGATACTTTGTAAAAAGAAAACTCCCTCATTTAACTAAAATTAATATTAACATGCAATGCAGTACTTTTAATTATGATTTGTTAATTAATTATTGATTGGAAATAAATTATGGATTGCTTTAATAAACATATTTCTTTTAGTAATGAAAAAAAAATAACATACTCATTGTTAACTTCTGGAACCTAACCCTATGCTTTGCATTAGTCCTGTGTTTAGTCCACATTGTTTAGTGCACTAATCTGCATAGCACTGCACTTTTTTGGAATGCAACTACCATGTTATATGAGGGATACTTGTTCTATATTTGACTGCTTTATTTAATTTTTGATCATTTCTGTGCAGTAGTAGATGTTAAAAAAGATTATATCGGCGTCACTACCAGAAACTTGGGAGTAAGGCTCAAAGAACATAGATATGCCATAAGAAAAGCATCTAATTCAACGATTTTGTCACAAATGGTGCAAGCGCAAGGCTCTAAGGTTAAATGGGATGAGGCAACAATCATCAAACCTCTGTCTTCCCCAACTCTAGCAATGACGGCGGAGAAAATAGAAATATACAGAAGTAAGATAGGAGAAGGCTGTTTAAATGCGAGAGATGCGGAGAGCCTACCATCGGCATGGAAATATTTGGTTAAGAAATGTACTAGAAACTTCGACCAGAATTAATCCATTGAAGATTTATGTTATTTTTGTTTTAATTTTTTTATATATTCTTCCGTTATTTTTTCTCTTGTAAAATTTTTGATTTAAAAAATTTTTGTTTTATTGATGGAACACTTACGTTCCATTTTTCGACCTGAAGATGGCCTATTAACTAGGCTGAAAACGTTTGTTTTTTAAAATTATATTTATTTCTCGGCAAAAAGGTGTTTTGTTTCTCTTTAATGTAGGAAGGTTCAATATCCTGTTATTTAAAAATTTAAGTTGCTGCCTAAAAATATTGAAATTAAACCGAGGTTTATTACGACGAGCGTGTTTCAAACGACATTTCACAAAACGTAAATATTTCGGCGAAGAAGAAAACAAATCTTAAGTAAAACGAAAAATATCGATAACACAAGAACGAATGGTCGGAAGTCGATAAAATTTGACACGTAGATCAAAAAAGTTAGCAGATGACGACGATACTCGTAATTTGTCTGGACGATGCGTATATCGTACAGAGGTTATTTGTATGGAAGCAGTTCGTTCGTTCGCTCGCTTACTTGACGGCGTGCCTCTACCGAGCCTAGTGACATGAAGTTAGGAACCATCGAATGAATCCATCACACTTGTCAATCTTCACTTTATTTTTATTAATATAAACGGTAACGGTTTTAGTTTTAGACACAGGAAATCCTTAGCCTGTTGTGCTGTCAGGAGCCTCAAATACTTGCAAACAATTATAAGTCTCTCCACACAGTTCGCTCCTAAACTAGTTCGGATACGAATGTTATAAAGTATCATGTAAAGTGTAATTTGGGTTTCATAAGAGAACGCTTACCTAGGAATCTCAAAGTTGCTCTGTTCATAAATAAATTGTTTTCGTACACACCAACATAAATCAATTTCAAGACAATACAAATAATTTATTGAATATATTAGACAAATTAAGTATAGAGCTACAAAAAGTACTTGTATATGAATTAGGATATTCAACACCATCCAAAACGGAAAAGATATAATTATTTCCTACATAAAATAAAGTTTTGCCAATAAAATTCACATAATGAACTAAATTTTATATATATATTTACAAGAGAAGTTATTTGCATTTGTATAACTTGTTAATACATTCAATGTCGGATTCTGACAAAAATCGCCGGTCGTAAACTTCTTTAAGGGTAACATTTGGAAGCGTTGGCATTAAAGTTATTTTACCATCTTTAGCGAAAATTGTAGGCCCATAATGCATAATGCTATCGTAACTATAAGTGCCACATGTTTTAAGGAAGCGGTTAATCTGAAACACTGTCTTATTTCCTGTTTGTTAAAGAAAAGTCATCAGTTCAAACTGCTTATGCATAAAAATATAGTAAACACTTTGACCTACCATCTATAATATTATCCCATAAAATTTTTATATATTTATCACGGTCCGGTCGAGTATGTTCGTGATAGAAGCCAATAGCGTGGCATAATTCGTGAAGTATGATTCCGAGGTTCCAACATCTACTTCCTAAATTAAGAATCTGACGTCCACCTTGTTTCCCTACATGGGAATTACACCTGAAATATATNCTAATACGATAAACGTCGCTTTTACTAATTGTTTTCTCTTTAACGTCTTTCAATCGAACTCCTTCTTTCTTGGCAACCATCGTCTTCTTTTCAGAGTGATCTATCGAAAATATGTATTCGCCATACAACATGATAGAATCGTAATCGAATTCGTTAAATATAAGATTCTTCGAAGGTCTGAGTTTCTTGAATTGATCTTCCATACCTAAAAAAAAATGATAATAATAATGTGTGATGTTACATTCCCAGAATAAGAAGAGTATTGTATGTGAAAGACAATATTTACTGTTCATAGCCAATTCATCGTGTACTTTACCTTTCTGAATATGTTCCCAGAATATTGTTATATGATCATCTCTATCTGACCGACTGTGTTCGTGTGTTCGTGTGTTCGTATGTGCCCGTACGAAAGACAGCCTGGGCCTAAAGAAAGAGGTTGTGATCCTAATGTCTTACCAATGTGGGAATAACACCTACATAAAATACATACAATTATTAATTTATATATAATATTACACGTAATAGTTTTAGATTTTTAAGCAAATCCTCACCCTACTCCTTTAAATACTCTGACGTATGCATTTTGATCTTCCTTAGTTCTAAACTTTAGAGTCCATTTACACACAACAGTGACGAGACCGTGCAGAGATTTTGTGCCGGTAGGAAATCGTTGACCTAGTTTTAAATCACTCTGTCCAGACTCGTTCGTCACAGTGCTGTGCAGTGGCAGTGGCAGTGACCGTGCCGTTAAAGTACATTTGACCGGAACGATATTTACACTGACGGTAAATTTTGTTTTCCAATGGATGACGAAAGTTTAATTTCAGTGGTAAGTCAACACTTTGTTCTATCTGATTTATCACATTCGAAATACATGGACATTTGGTACAAAATGAATATTTCTCTGTTTCTTTTATAAAATATGAAACGCGTGTCGGGAAATTTGAAAATATTCAAAAAATATAGATTCGTCATCTATTAATTATTATAAAGAATATGAAACTCCCATTCTGTTGATCTTTTTTTGTCCATGTTTGATGTATCCACTTTCTGCGCTTTCTTAATTGCACTTATTTTTCTTCTTCATCCAAACATATAGCTATCGTAGCCAATGTCATATCATCCCCAGAACAGTTCTTCACCCACAACAGTGACGTGACCGAGAGCACGGTCACGCCACTGTTGTGTATACTCATCGCTGTGCTCTGCCGGACGTCACTGTCACGAAACGGTCACTGTGCCGGGCACGTCACTGTTGTGTGTAAATGGATCCTAATGGAATATAGAAAGAAAATAAATGGCATATATAATACATGTAAATTATTAAAGGTTAACATATTAGTCAATTCAAGAATATAGGGCCTAAATTAATCATGTCAAATCTGGCAAATTTCTACTAGTTTATCAATATGTAATTTGATTATATAAATTTCTTTTAAACGAATATAACTAAAATAATATATTAGTAGTAATTCAAACACAAATTATTTATTGTATTTATTTTCAGGCACTTGGCAATTTTTATCATCAAATTTTATTTAGTTGAAAAAATGTGGAACGCTTCACGATTTTGCGTACCTTAAAAGACATTTGACAGAAAAGAGACTTTTATTAGCATGACCCCTGTGTAAGGATGACACGCAAAATCGTAAAGCGTTCCATATTTTTTCAACTAAATAAAATTTGATGATAAAAATTGCCAAGTGCCTGAAAATAAATACAATAATAATTTGTGTTTGAATTACTACTAATAACTACTAGCACGGTTTCAAAGTACCAGAATTGTTGCAGCGAAGATTACGGTCTGTGCCTG
>NW_019384931.1:412110-417806 GCF_000671375.1 Centruroides sculpturatus | reverse complement strand
AATTGTTTTCGTAGACACCAACATAAATCAATTTCAAGACAATACAAATAATTTATTGAATATATTAGACAAATTAAGTATGGAGCTACAAAAAATACTTGTATATGAATTAAAATATTCAACTCCATCCAAAAAGGAAAAGATTTAATTATTTCCTACATAAAAAAAAGTTTTGCCATTAAAATTCATATAATGGACTAAATTTTATTTATATATTTACAACCGAATTTATTCGCATTTGTATAACTTGTTAACACATTTAATGTCGGATTCTGACAATAATTGCCGGTCAGTAATTTCTTTAATGGTAACATTTGGAACAGTTGGCATTAAAGTAATTTTACCATGTTTAGCGCCTAGTTTAGGACCATAGTGCATAATAGTATCGTAACTATAAGTGCCACATACTCCAAGGCTGGGGTAAATCTGAAACGCTTCTTTATGTTCTGCTCGTTAAAGAAAAGTCATCAGTTCAAACTATTTATGCATAAAATATGTTGAACAGTTTGACTTACCTTCTTTAATATTATCCCATAAAATTTTTATATATTTATCACGATCCCGTCGAGTATGTTCGTGAAACAAGCCAATAGCGTGGCCTAATTCGTGAAGTATTATTCCGACGTTCCAACATCCACTTCCTAAATTAAGAATCTGACGTCCACCCGGTTTTCCAATGTGGGAATTACATCTGAAATGTATGTATACATATATTATAATGAATATAACGTAAATAATTAAGTATCCGTATCAATATTCTTACCCTTCTCCTTCCTGTATATAAATATAATTATCCTCTGTTCTTCTATATACAAAACGTAAGCAAGTTACAAGTTGGATGTAGTCAATAATTGTTATCAAAGTAAAAATTCTGACAATTTCTAGTAGAAAATGTTATTATTATATTAATCAATATTATTAATTAATTCAAATACAGCAAAATAACGTACTTAAGTCAGGAGAAAACTTGTAATATATTATACCATCATCCCAAACTCTGTGATGCAATACAACGGCTCGACTCTAAACATTTTAAAATTCTTTAATTAAAAAATTTCTGGATATCATTTTATATTAATACAATATTGAATATGTGTTAAGAGACTTTACAAAGTTTGTGGCATCCGTTATCCATGCGACAGTCCGAATACAGATACCACGAAAAGCATCACCATTTTGAATGGAAACCCTGAAACGACCCGCGAAAATTGTTGTGTTAATTGTGGGTTTGCCCAGGTCCACGATGAGTGATCTGGGCAAACTCACAATGAGTACTAGATAAGGCCTCATTTGTTTCCGCAAGAAGGAGGGAGTAGAAAATCCGGAAAACAAAATACGCATAAGAATATTAAACATCGATACATTGTTTTCTTCTATTCGAGAGATCTTAATTACAGTGGTGATCACATATGATTAGAATATCGACATTCTTGGTCGTCTAATAGTTTATCTTCGGCATGGTCTGGATTCTAAGGTCACCATATAAGATTTCCAAGTCCTTCGTAATGAACGTGCAATTCTAATATGTAAGATACACGTGGACGAGAGAACTTAATGGATAGACTCTATCCAGGAGATTGCAGATTGCGATTCTGTTAAAGAAATTAGAAGGCACGAAGATGCCGGGAAGAGCATCCCGACATCGCTTTTCTCTCGAGTCGCCAAAAACAATAGTGTAGGTCCTAAAAATGAACAAACTAAGGTTAAATGTGTAAAAATTTATAAATCACCTCTCCGAATGACGTATCCAATCTAATATCGCCTTCGAATAAATTCACATTTTCCATAGAACTCTTATACAAAGTATAATTAAAGGTTTCGTTATTTGCTAAATCCACATTTTCCATAAAGCTCTTATACAAAGTATAATTGACGGTTTCATTCTTTACTGAAAAAGTTCTTTGATAGGAAAGGAATAAACATCTATAAAGATAAATTAATTAAAATTCTGTAATAATGATAATATTACAATTAATATAATTATAATACAGTACTTACAAAGTGATTATATAGAAAATCATAATCGTCTTGCTTATAAATTAAGGATTTCCTTGTTTACCTTATAAGTTCCTTACATTAACAATAAAAATTCATTACAAATACAGCATAATTATTAGAGGTATTTACAAAATCGAGATATAATGTCGATTATTGTCATGTCACTCGAATTATTAATTACTATTAATTAGAATATTCAAATAAATATATTTATAATATTAAAATATGTAAAAATGTACCTTTTTCGTTGAGTTATCTTACTATAGAATAGTGTAAACGTCGTAAAATGACGAACTTTATATAGAAATTTCTTAAGTTTTTTTTGTTATTTAATTCTTATTCATTTATTTTTCTGTGGAAACGTGCTTGTGAAAACCAATAAGTTTGGTTTTCACAAGGCTATTTATATAATTCGATACTTGAAAAATATCGAATTTCTGAAGACAATACAGAAAGAATGATATCAATTTGGTATTGATGACATGTCTCTGTTACAGTTCGTGAAAATATTTCANTCTACTAACACTGAACTCCCTCCATTGTTCTGACTTGTCTTAACCCCTCCCTTGCTTCCAGTGTGGACATTGTTTACAGACATAAGTGAGGAGTAAAACTATGAATTTTATCAACAAAAGTACAATTTCATAGAATGTAAATAGATGGAATGAAAAAAATCCACATAACGAGTCTAAATATAAAGCAGTGTCTAATGATAAACTTGTAAAATAGTCTAACAATAAGTAAATACTTTTAATGTTGAGAATAAACAACACTGTTTCTTGTTATTATTTATAAACAAAATCAGAATAAAACACAATGTATTTCAAGTGAAATTAAATTTTTACATAATTGAAAAGTAAATACTTTTAATGTTGAGAATAAACAACACTGTTTCTTGTTATTATTTATAAACAAAATCAGAATAAAACACAACGTATTTCAAGTGAAATTAAATTTTACATAACTGTGAGAGCCGAAATTGGCGAAATATTTTGTTTAAATATTGTTTGTCGAGAGAGAAAGTTAAGGAGACAAAACTAAAAAACGAGTGTTAAAGGCAATTAAAACTGGTTCCCACGGACTTGTTTCCTTGTTGAAGGTGACACATTGAATGTCTCACCCTGAACCAACGAGTGAAAATTTGACTATTGGACCCAATGTACTAAATTCCTAACGAAGTCGTGGGAGAAACCCAGGAGGAGCCCCCCAATAAAAGAGGAGGGAATGATGATAATCGGGAGCAGTCGTCAGCGATTCAAACTCTAAACGGTGTGTGTGTTCCGAACTGCCGATTTCAGCCGTCTCCAACCGCCGCCTCACTAAAAGGATAAAACAAAAGGATTTCCCTCCGAACAGAGATTCGATAAGTCGTAGGATAAACACGTGTTTAAGGTATTTACCGTCTCTCTCTCTCGCGGTCAGGGTCGTGATCGTAATTATAAGATTCATATATATATAGGCCTATTATTAGCATATTATAGCATCCGCTAAGCATCTGTATATAGCTTGTAAATAGATGCTATCGATTAATAAACGGGTATTTTGTTAAATGATAACTTTGTGAAGTGTACTTCCGGTTGTCTCCTTCCGCTTCCATTCCGAGTCCGAAAGCTTATAATGCTCGCGCAAAAACTTACGTAACGGAAATCGAAATTTTCGTGTCCGGAAGACACGGTGGTGTCAGTCCTGACAAGGCATTAGCGGTACCGACCCTGCGGTCACATAATTGAAATTTAATGACGTTTACAGTTTAATAATAATGTTAAGTCCATTAAACGTGTAAGTCCAAAAAAATTCGGCGACTTTGCATAACAGAGCGACATTTTGTTTTATTTGACTGATTTTCCTAAAAATTACATTATTGTCGGACACAAAAATTATATTGGACCACTTCTGGCATTTTTACTTGCACTTATTTTAATTTTTCTACATAGTAAGTTTATGTAGAGATCTTCCATACAAATAATTATATTTCACCTCATTTGTGGCACGTTGCGGTGGCGGGCGGAAGAAACTGACCTCGCGGGTCGTAGCTTGGTGACCCCTGGTCTAGTATAACAGACAAAGCAGTTCCGAGAAACCTTTCAGTTGGAACAGTTTGTACTTGGATCAGCTCCAACAGTTACAGTTCCAGAACCTGAACTGGATTTTCCCCATCTTTAATCCAGAGTTCGAACATTATATTAATATTGACTAGTATAATGTAGGAAACAATATCAAAAGCGCTCAGCAACTAAATAAAGAAAAACAAAACATGCCGATAAATAAATATAATTTTAAAAAAGAAACGTTTTCAGCCTAGTTAATAGGCCATCTTCAGGTCGAAAAACCTGAAGATGGCCTATTAACTAGGCTGAAAACGTTTCTTTGTTAACATTATATTTATTTCTCGGCAAAAAAGGTGTTTTGTTTCTCATTATTTAGTTGCTGAGCGCTTTTGATATTGTTGTTATGGCGGCACCGGTGGAGAATTACAAGAGGTATAGGAAGTTGGCGTTAAAGCTGGTTAAAGCTAGTTGTAAATTAGAATTTTTAAAAGAATGTTTAAAAAATAAGGTGTATCCCATGTCGATTTACCGAATTAGCATCCCTAAGGAATGCCGTTCTCTAAAAAGTAGGTTCTGTTTGGCGTGCCTCAAAAAGTCTATTAGAATAGCCAAAAACAAAAAATATGGTATATTGAGTGAACTTATTTGCTTGGAAGACACCATATATAATGATGATCCGGCCAAACTGATTGATATCAATCAATCAGTTTTATCAGGCAAACTGAGTGATATCAATAAAAGGGTGGTGGAGTTAGCGGAAGCTGTTGGTAGGAGTTCCAATAAGCAATATATCAAAAAGTTGAAATGGATTATTCACAAACAAGTAAGAAGAGATAATAGGAAGAACCTTAGTATGTTCTACGTATGGGACCACATAGAAATACCAAAGAAAATCAAGCAGGTTCTGGAGAAAGGCCCGAACTTTGTCCCCACTGAAGTAGGTGGTTGGGAAACGTCAGTACAGGAGATTGAGAGAGGGATTGTTGGACTGGATGCATTAGAAAAGAAATATTTTAGATGGAAAGCGGTCATTAACAAACGGCCGAAGAACAGGACAGATGGTATTACTAGTAGGGACATTTGGCTCACGAAGAAGTGGTTAAGAATTAATGATCTTGCGTTGACAAGAGCAGACAAGTCTAAGCATTTGGTTATCATGAGAAGGCATACTTATAATAAGGAGTTGCATAATTACATCAAAAAGACGGAATGTGAAATTGTTGGCGACAATGTAGTTGGATCTTTGGACAGAACGGTCAGGAAGCTGGAACGCTCGGGACTTTCTGCTGTTTTACCTTTTCTCAAGAAATGCCGGAACCCAAGGCCCGGAACTCCAAGATTGTTTGCTTTCGCTAAGAACCACAAGACCGGAATGGAGTTAAGGCCAGTTGTAGAGAAATGCAGAGGACCCACCTTTATATTAGAAAAAAGGCTGCACGAGTATTTATCCTCACACCTTGATGATGATAGTCTAGTGGCACAGGATCCTCTTATTGTTGTCAAGGAAATACAAGGTATATCTTTAATGGAAGATGAGGTAGCGACCGTCTTAGATTATGAAAGCATGTATCCTTCAGTAATGATTGAGTCTTGTGTGGATGCGTTATTGGATTTCTTGTACATAAAGAACTCCCAGTTGCTTCTTTACAC
>NW_019384931.1:402730-410365 GCF_000671375.1 Centruroides sculpturatus | reverse complement strand
AATTGTTTTCGTAGACACCAACATAAATCAATTTCAAGACAATACAAATAATTTATTGAATATATTAGACAAATTAAGTATGGAGCTACAAAAAATACTTGTATATGAATTAAAATATTCAACTCCATCCAAAAAGGAAAAGATTTAATTATTTCCTACATAAAAAAAAGTTTTGCCATTAAAATTCATATAATGGACTAAATTTTATTTATATATTTACAACCGAATTTATTCGCATTTGTATAACTTGTTAACACATTTAATGTCGGATTCTGACAATAATTGCCGGTCAGTAATTTCTTTAATGGTAACATTTGGAACAGTTGGCATTAAAGTAATTTTACCATGTTTAGCGCCTAGTTTAGGACCATAGTGCATAATAGTATCGTAACTATAAGTGCCACATACTCCAAGGCTGGGGTAAATCTGAAACGCTTCTTTATGTTCTGCTCGTTAAAGAAAAGTCATCAGTTCAAACTATTTATGCATAAAATATGTTGAACAGTTTGACTTACCTTCTTTAATATTATCCCATAAAATTTTTATATATTTATCACGATCCCGTCGAGTATGTTCGTGAAACAAGCCAATAGCGTGGCCTAATTCGTGAAGTATTATTCCGACGTTCCAACATCCACTTCCTAAATTAAGAATCTGACGTCCACCCGGTTTTCCAATGTGGGAATTACATCTGAAATGTATGTATACATATATTATAATGAATATAACGTAAATAATTAAGTATCCGTATCAATATTCTTACCCTTCTCCTTCCTGTATATAAATATAATTATCCTCTGTTCTTCTATATACAAAACGTAAGCAAGTTACAAGTTGGATGTAGTCAATAATTGTTATCAAAGTAAAAATTCTGACAATTTCTAGTAGAAAATGTTATTATTATATTAATCAATATTATTAATTAATTCAAATACAGCAAAATAACGTACTTAAGTCAGGAGAAAACTTGTAATATATTATACCATCATCCCAAACTCTGTGATGCAATACAACGGCTCGACTCTAAACATTTTAAAATTCTTTAATTAAAAAATTTCTGGATATCATTTTATATTAATACAATATTGAATATGTGTTAAGAGACTTTACAAAGTTTGTGGCATCCGTTATCCATGCGACAGTCCGAATACAGATACCACGAAAAGCATCACCATTTTGAATGGAAACCCTGAAACGACCCGCGAAAATTGTTGTGTTAATTGTGGGTTTGCCCAGGTCCACGATGAGTGATCTGGGCAAACTCACAATGAGTACTAGATAAGGCCTCATTTGTTTCCGCAAGAAGGAGGGAGTAGAAAATCCGGAAAACAAAATACGCATAAGAATATTAAACATCGATACATTGTTTTCTTCTATTCGAGAGATCTTAATTACAGTGGTGATCACATATGATTAGAATATCGACATTCTTGGTCGTCTAATAGTTTATCTTCGGCATGGTCTGGATTCTAAGGTCACCATATAAGATTTCCAAGTCCTTCGTAATGAACGTGCAATTCTAATATGTAAGATACACGTGGACGAGAGAACTTAATGGATAGACTCTATCCAGGAGATTGCAGATTGCGATTCTGTTAAAGAAATTAGAAGGCACGAAGATGCCGGGAAGAGCATCCCGACATCGCTTTTCTCTCGAGTCGCCAAAAACAATAGTGTAGGTCCTAAAAATGAACAAACTAAGGTTAAATGTGTAAAAATTTATAAATCACCTCTCCGAATGACGTATCCAATCTAATATCGCCTTCGAATAAATTCACATTTTCCATAGAACTCTTATACAAAGTATAATTAAAGGTTTCGTTATTTGCTAAATCCACATTTTCCATAAAGCTCTTATACAAAGTATAATTGACGGTTTCATTCTTTACTGAAAAAGTTCTTTGATAGGAAAGGAATAAACATCTATAAAGATAAATTAATTAAAATTCTGTAATAATGATAATATTACAATTAATATAATTATAATACAGTACTTACAAAGTGATTATATAGAAAATCATAATCGTCTTGCTTATAAATTAAGGATTTCCTTGTTTACCTTATAAGTTCCTTACATTAACAATAAAAATTCATTACAAATACAGCATAATTATTAGAGGTATTTACAAAATCGAGATATAATGTCGATTATTGTCATGTCACTCGAATTATTAATTACTATTAATTAGAATATTCAAATAAATATATTTATAATATTAAAATATGTAAAAATGTACCTTTTTCGTTGAGTTATCTTACTATAGAATAGTGTAAACGTCGTAAAATGACGAACTTTATATAGAAATTTCTTAAGTTTTTTTTGTTATTTAATTCTTATTCATTTATTTTTCTGTGGAAACGTGCTTGTGAAAACCAATAAGTTTGGTTTTCACAAGGCTATTTATATAATTCGATACTTGAAAAATATCGAATTTCTGAAGACAATACAGAAAGAATGATATCAATTTGGTATTGATGACATGTCTCTGTTACAGTTCGTGAAAATATTTCAGAAAATAAAACATAATAAAGTTTCTTTGAAAAATAAAGAAAAAACTTATTTTAAATAACTTTATTACATATTTAAGAATTATTACTCATCTATTAAACATAAAATGTTTCAAGGAAACGATATCAAATAAGTGGTGCCACGTACTTCGAATATAGTTTATCGCAGGAGGCCAATCGAAGCCAGAATTAATTTTTCCCATTGAAATAAGAGCGAGCGAATTAATTTATTCCCAGACCCTAAACATTACGTATTTCGATGAACTTAAACAGCAAATAGGCGTTATTTAAGTTAAAAAAAAAACACAATTAAATTGCATAATAATAACATTTGATAAAAACCTCAAAGGAAAGTTCGACTCCGCTGTCAAAGTGTTAAAATTTGATTCTTTCTTATAAAATCGACAATTCTTTCAAACTGTCTCGTAGACGTATTCGTATTTCTTTACTCGCCGTATTTTGAATATTTTATTGCATTCCGATTGGTTAGAAACAACTTACAAATATCTCTGAGTGAAGATGTATATTTGAACAATAAACACCGACTGTAACGATAAAACTAGTTACGAAAACTTCACCGAGTCACTTCGTATCCGAAATTTATAGTAGTTTTGAGACCCGTTCTTAATATTCAAATTCCAGGAAAGTGATACTCGTTTACCTCTAATTCTGTTATAATGTCTTACGCTAATTATTATGAGAATATCCCCGCGATATGCCATGCACCATTTTCTACTTCCAAAGATTTCGGAAAAGATGGAGGCAATTGATAAAGGTAAAAATCTTGTCTATTCCAAAAGACGTTCTTAAATATTTGGTGTCGAGTTTTTGAGGAATGATTGAAGTTAATGGTTGAAGGAGAATGATTAAAGTTAAGGATAAAAATATTGAAACAAATTGCAAACCATTATCTGAAATAAAATATCTTCAGACTATGATTTGATAGATCCTTTGACAAGATCTGTATGCCTCAGTATTCAGTTGCCATTAAATGTTAAACTTATAGTTAACTGTTAAGCAAACTTATCTATAAAACATGTAGTTAGTTAAACGTTCTTTTTTATTACAGAAAATTAGGCACTTAATAAGCTTCGGTATTCAAATTTTGCATTGCGAGTATGAGTCAACAGACATTACCAACACGGCGCAACTCTTAACGTTCGTTCGTTTTATTAATGAAGGAGGCCTTCGTGGCAAAAACACTGGGAGAAAAATTAAGCGAAGTTTTAGATCAAGTTGTTCAGATGGTAAACTTTATTAAAACAAGACCTGTCTAATCGGGTTTATTCGAAAAGTTTCGCATCGATATGGATTCACAACACAGACGGATTGCTTTTACACATTGAGGTGAGATGGTTGTCAAGGGGAAAAGTACTTATCCGTGTACACGAGCTACTACAAGAACTTTTTGCGTTTTTTTGAAGAGATGAAACAATTTTTGTAATCTTCCTAGATGAGAATTTTGGATTTCCAGGTTATAGTATTTGCAGGTATATTTCGGCAGTTCAATATTTTGAATACTAGCATGCAAAGGAAAGAAGAAAATCTTCTCACATCCACTGACAAAATGAAAATGTTTCAGAGAAAACTACAGATTTGGAAAAGAAAAGCTGTTGAAGGTAGTTTGGAAACGTTTCCATTAGTAAATAACACTTGTACAAATGAAACACTTCCAATAATAGTTGAACATTTAATAAGTTTAGAAAAAAAAATTGGGTTCTTATTTTCTATCACTTAACACTGAACAATACGATTGGATTAGAAACCCATTCATGGAAGCTTCGAGTGATTTTGGTTTAACATTAACAGAAAAAGAACTGGCAGCTACATCCACTGATCGTGGATTGATGATTAGACATAAGGAATTGTCTCTCGGAGACTTTTGGATTTCTATAAAAGAAGAATATGTGGCGATATCTAAAAAAAGCTTTGAACATTTTACTACAATTTTCACCATCTTATTTATGTGAATTAGGATTTTTTACACTCAACACAATTAAGAGTAAAAAAAAGAAAATATTTAATGTATTGACCAGGAAATGAGAGTTTGTCTTTCAAATATATGCTCAAGCATTGAAGAAATCGCTAGGACACATCGGGCTCATATTTCTCATAAACACAAGAATGGAAAAACTTACGGAAACTCGGACGAACTGGGACAAAGAGAAAGTAAAATTTTCAAGAAAAATGCGACGTAATTTATGAACAGTCTCATAAAAATCAACGAAGAGTCGACTCTTCGCTATGACAAATTTCGTCTAAATTGATCATTTCATCGCGTTACTGTAATTAAACTTTGAGTAAAGTAAAAAGAGACAGACAAACATTTAATTAGCGGAAATACAGTAACACCTCGCTTAACGCCGATTCCATATAACGCGGTCTATACTGTTCTAATGCGTATAAGAATGGAACTAAAAGAATTTTAGCGCCAATTTCCTCCCCTTTTTTCAACTATGTCTTCTCACGTGTCGTGTTGTTTTAACTGTCACTATAATCTCAGGTAATTAAGTTTTATTGTATAAACCATTTTACGCGTATTCTAAATATTTCAATGCATTCCGTAAATCTTTAAATCTGTAATCAACTTACTGATAAATTGTTACAATAAGACTGAAGAGAAGCGTTAAGCCCGAAATGTATATCCGTTCCTAACAATAAACCAAAATCTTTTTCCACTAAAAGTGTTCTTGTGTGATTTGTTCTCAACGGCAACATTATGCTAAGAAAGTACGTAATTATATTTTACGTCATTTGTGGCACGGTGCTCAGCCTACAATAAGAACAGCTTAGCCATTTGCTTTGAATACGTGTGTCGATTCCTGAGTCGGTTTGCACATAATTCTCACTAGGAGCGCTGATGACCGTACTATTCGATCAAGTGATCAACGGTAATTCTGTTGCAAAGACGTGCTTATGATAGATTTAAAAAAAATTAAAATTTCAAAAATATTTTATATCAAGATACTGGTGAATTTTTAAAAGGTTTGATTTAAAATGGTTCATTGTTCTGTGCCATTTTGTACATCAAACAAATCGAAAAAAGATGGAACAAGTGTTCACGAATATCCCGCGGAAGAGAATTTACGTTTAAATTAAAATGGTAAAAGCTGTCAGCAGAAAAGGTAAGTTTTATTTAATGCTCCATAATTAAGTAATGTAGGAAAAATTATAACATCTATGCTACATCCATTGATGCTACTTTTGCAATTATTTTATATGCTGTAAGGGTTCGTGCAAAGACCACGTGTCCCCATATTTCCTAAATCTTACCTTCCCCTTCCCATTGTGATCTTTTGTGGCTTTTATAAAAACCCCCTTAAAAAGCACATGGAAAATTTCAACCCCCGAAAATTTATATATTACAGTACTTTCTTTTATCGAATTTATCGGATATTTCAAAAACAGTAGAAAGACATTGCTAAAAACTACATGGGTGTATTTGAAACGCACTTAATTTCAGCTTTTTAAATACAAAAAATTAAATACATGTAACTCCCCCCTTAATGAAAACAAGTACGGTTTTTGCGCGACTGTTAATTGCAATGAGATTAGGCTATATTTTTTAAATTTTTGTACAATTTATCTATTTATGCTTACAAATTATTTATAGATAGTATAACTAATAGATTTACTATATAAGCTAACTCTTTTTAAAATTTACAGATGAAAACAGTTCAAAACTTTGGAAGCCAAGTGACTGGTCAGTTGTCTGCAGTAAGCACTTTCTGCAATCATATTATAAACCATGGTGAAAACTGATGATTTTTGTAATATTTTTAAAAATTTTAACTTTGTTTATAAAATGTTAATATTAATAAAAATNCTAAGACCCACAAGACCGGAATGGAGTTAAGGCCAGTTGTAGAGAAATGCAGAGGACCCACCTTTATATTAGAAAAAAGGCTGCACGAGTATTTATCCTCACACCTTGACGATGATAGTCTAGTGGCACAGGATCCTCTTATTGTTGTCAAGGAAATACAAAGTATATCTTTAATGGAAGATGAGGTAGCGACCGTTTTAGATTATGAAAGCATGTATCCTTCAGTAATGATTGAGTTTTGCGTGGATGCGTTATTGGATTTCTTGTACATAAAGAACTCCCAATTGCTTCTTTACACCCAAGAGCTAGAAGAACTGGCTAACCTGGTATGCTATGAGTCGTGCTTCACCTTTTGTGGTCAGGTCTACAGACAAAAAAGAGGGGTTCCGATGGGAAGTCCCCTCTCAGGAATCTTTTGCGAAATTAGTTGTCAGAAGAATAGAAAGAAGGGTTCTTCATAGTTTCAAGGAAGATATCGTATATTTCAGCAGGTATGTGGATGACATCCTTATTTTATGGAGAAATAATAGTAGGATGCATGAATTTATGGGTAAAATCAATGATAACGATGATGGACTTAAATTGAGATTAGAACAAAAGAGTTCCTTGAATATGCACTTCTTGGACATTAATATCCGGTTTATGAAAAAACATTTGTCAACAAGTGTTTATATTAAACCTACACACACCCCATTATATATACCATCCCAATCCATGGATCCATATCGGTATAAGATGGCAGCTTTCCGAGCGTTAATAAGGAGAGCCTATTTATATTATGACCGAGTCGCTGACAGGGAGAAGGAGATTGATAGAGTATTGCAGGTGGCCCGGACCCTGGGTTACAGAAAAAGTATAATTGTAGGAATGCTTAAAAAGTATGAAAGGGGCATAGTAAAAAGAACTTTAAGGAATGTTCCTACTAGGCTCACAAAATTTACTTATAATAGTAGTATGAATAGTGTTATGAAAGAAATTGCTAGTCGAAAGGAATCAAGAGTGGTTTTAAGAAGAGCCCCTAATTTGTATAAGATCTTGAGAAATGATAAGGATAGTATCAAAGCGGAGGAAAAAGCAGGGGTGTATAAGATTCCTTATGAGAACTTACAACTGGATGTTAAAAAGATTATATCGGCGTCACTACCAGAAACTTGGGAGTAAGGCTCAAAGAACATAGATATGCCATAAGAAAAGCATCTAATTCAACGATTTTGTCCCAAATGGCGCAAGCGCAAGGCTCTAAGGTTAAATGGGATGAGGCAACAATCATCAAACCTCTGTCTTCCCCAACTCTAGCAATG
>NW_019384931.1:379685-391504 GCF_000671375.1 Centruroides sculpturatus | reverse complement strand
CCTAATTGCAATGAGATTAGGCTATATTTTAAAACTTTTGTAGGCTATATTTTTTAAACTTTTGTACAATTTATCTATTTATGCTTACAAATTATTTATAGATAGTATAACTAATAGATTTACTGTATAAGCTAACTCTTTTTAAAATTTACAGATGAAAACAGTTCAAAACTTTGGAAGCCAAGTGACTGGTCAGTTGTCTGCAGTAAGCACTTTCTGGAATCAGATTATAAACCATGGTGAAAACTGATGATTTTTGTAATATTTTTAAAAATTTAAATTTTGTTTATAAAATGTTAATATTAATAAAAATTAATGTAATAAAGTAACAGAGAACATGTTTTTGTATTATTTTTACTATGTTTCATTGCTTTAAAAAATTGTAAGAATATAAAATATTTTTAAAGTTGAAAATTGTTTTAATGTGGCCAGAATAGGTACAGTACATCTACCCTATTAATTATTGCATTTAACCGTCTAGATAATTATTGATAATATGTCTATTGTTTTAGATTAGGGGTCCCAGACTTTTTATCCCGTCGACCCCTTTATAAAATATTTGTCTTCTTATCGACTCCCAGATTATATATTTAACCAAAACATTAAATCATTTTTGCATTTCTGATGTTAAGCGATAAGGAGACCTGCATAACAACCCAACAAAACAATTTATAGTTCCCATTTCTTATAAAATCCACCCAATAACATTAACAGAAAAAGGAGATATTTTCCACTGATTTATAATCCTAAAAAATGACAGCAAAATTATGGATAGATGGAAATTTGCATTTACACACAATTATCTTTGAAAACATAATATAAGTTATATTGGATGAAAAAACCTCTTACTGTCATTTTGCGACTACTACTGAATGCTTTAAAAATATGTTAACATACCTTTCTATTAAAATAGTTAATATTAGTGGAATGGATGTGTCTGAAGAGAAGCGGCAAGATTATTGATATTCGGTTGAAAATTGGTAAGTTTTCAACCGAAGCAAATCACCACGGTTTTCCAAGTTCAATCTCTTCCTCTGTTTTGTCAAAATTGCGTTGGCGTGGCTAAAATCAGCTTCAGCCATGTATGAAGTTGGGAATGCAAGTAAGAAAGGTTCGGCTTCTGCTCTGAGCTTAAGATATTTAGTGGCAATATTGTTATTGCTCCAAAATTTACCGAGGTTTTTATTTTTAAACAACGCTTTAGTTTCGAGATCTACACATATTTCACTGGATTCATCTTCTAAGCCAGGTTCACTACCTTCATTATCTATTTTAACATCAAATGGATTAGCAAACCATTCGGAAACGTGCATATTCTCCAAGTCTTCGAAATGTGCTTTAAAGTCTTCTCTTAATTTATCAATATGTTTAATATATATCTCCAAATCACGGTCGGAAATTATATCATTTTTTTTCTTTTTTTCGTCTCCTCCCCGGTTCATATGGAGATTATATTTTCATTTTCTTTTAGTACTCGCAAGTTTGAAAAATATTTAAAATTGGATCGTGCCAGTAAAGATGTAAATAGCTCCATTTTTACTTGAAAGGCCGTTATGATTGTTCGAGCTCGAACAATTGTAACGTTTTTTCCTCGCAAACGCTTCTGTACTATATTAATGATCTTCGATATATTACGATATTTTCTCTGTAAAGGACAAAATATCTACATTTACATATAAAATACTTAGCGTGACAACCCTACTAGAATGTAACTGTGCAACGTATGTCTGTGTATAATAGATGCGTGAAAACAGAGTAACACATGCTTAAAGCGGCGTAGGCTAAGGCAAAACTCAAGTTATAACTAGGGTAGTCAGTAATGTTGTTGATCGTATCCGTATTTCGAATTTTTATTGGAATATTCTATTTTTTCCTAGATAGTTTAATTTATCCTCTTTGGTATTAATCGACCCCCTTTCGACCCTCGTGTATTAATCGACCCCTGGAGAACTCTTATCGACCCCTTGGGGTCGATATCGACCACTTTGGGAACCCCTATTTTAGATAGTTCTGCAGAAATCCGGAAAAAATCTTAATTAAAAAATTCAATAATTTGCTATATCCTAAGTTTGAATTTCTGTTTTGTTTTACGAATATATGACAGTATATAGCTAGGATAACTTAATCAATGTGTTGTTATGGTCCGTTGTGTGGCTACATCTAGCGTGAGAAAATATTTTCGCTTGGACACAACACCTCAATATGATTTCCCCCATTTGACTAGTCTGTTCTTATTGTAGGCTGTGCACGGTGCGGGGAGGGCCAAAAGTTGGATCCGGCCCGCGGCCGTAGTTTGGTCACCCCTGGTCTAGTATAACAGACAAAGCAGTTCCAAGAAACCTTCCAGTCGGAACAGTTTTGCACTTGGATAAGCTCCAACAGTTCCAGTTCCAGAACCGGAAGCGGATTTTTCCCACCTTTAATCCAGAGTTCGAACTTTATATTAATATTGACTAGTATAATGTAGGAAACTTCAATATCCTGTTATTTAAAAATTTAAATTGTTGCCCAAAAAAAATTTTGAAATTAAACCGAGGTTTATTACGACGAGAGTGTTTCAAACGACATTTTACAAAATGTAAATATTTCGGCCGAAGGAGAAAAGAAATCTTAAGTAAAATGAAAAGTGTCGATAAAAATCGATAACACTAGAACGAATGGTCGGAAGTCGATGAAATTTGACACATAGATCAAAAAAGTTAGCAGATGACGATACTCGTAGATTGTCTGGAAGATGCGTATATCAACCAGAGGTTATTTGTATGGAAGCAGTTCGTTCGTTCGCTCGCTTACTTGACAGCGTGTCTCTACCGAGCCTAGTAACAAGAAGTTAGAAACCATCGAATGAATCCATCACACTTGCCAATCTTCACTTTATTTTTATTAATATAAACAGTAACGGTTTTAGACACAGGAAATCTTTAGCCTGTTGTGCTGTCAGGAGCCGCAAATACTCGCAAACAAGTATAAAGCCTGGACTCCACATTACCTGAAGACAGAAACTCAGGAACAGAACTGAAACATAGAGTTTTCGTTTCAGTTATGTTTTCGTTTTAACTTGACACCATTAGAAATACGCCATCTGTTGATCAGTTCTGTAATTGTCGTAGAGTCAAACATGGACCACGCTACAGATTTTGCCATGCTTTCTCTCCATTTATTAACAATAAAATTGTTAATAATCTTTGAATTATTTACATTTTTTGTCGTACAGAAATTTGTATTTTCTAACTTCTTCGATGAAAAATTCCAAATCTATTTGTTTCCTCATCGTTTTCGCTACACTTTCTACCATTACGACTATGAAACTACACGTGACTAATGCACGTGACTACGCGTCACAAATCCTTGCGGTTTGATTGGTTGCAGTACGACAGAAGCGCGGGACGACAACGAAAAAGTTAAATAATTTTTAACTCTGCTTTCAGTCTTGTTTCTGTCCAACTGAACGTTACAAAACTGAAAGTTTCGTCAGTTTGGCTTTCAGTTTTACGATTACGTTGCGGATTCCGGTAATGTGGAGTCCAGGCTTAAGTCTGTTCACACAGTTTGCTCCTAAACTAGTTCGGATACGAATGTTATAAAGTATTATGTAAAGTGTAATTTGAGTTTCATAAGAGGACGCTTATCAAGGACTCTGAAAGTTGCTCTGTTCATAAATAAATTGTTTTCGTAGACACCGACATAAATCAATTTCAAGACAATACAAATAATTTATATTAGACAAATTAAGTATGGAGCTACAAAAAATACTTGTATATGAATTAGGATATTCAACTCCATTCAAAAAGGAAGAGATTTAATTATTTCCTACATAAAATAAAGTTTTGCCATTATTTATATATTTACAACAGAATTTATTCGCATTCGTATAACTTGTTAATACATTTAATGTCGGATTCTGACAAAAGTTGCCGGTCCGTAATTTCTTTAATGGTAACATTTGGAACAGTTGGCATTAAAGTAATTTTACCATGTTTAGCGCCTAGTTTAGGACCATAGTGCATAATAGTATCGTAACTATAAGTGCCACATACTCCAACGCTGGGGTAAATCTGAAACGCTTCTTTATGTTCTGCTCGTTAAAGAAAAGTCATCAGTTCAAACTATTTATGCATAAAATATGTTGAACAGTTTGACTTACCTTCTTTAATATTATCCAATAAAATTTTTATATATTTATCACGATCCCGTCGAGTATGTTCGTGAAACAAGCCAATAGCGTGGCCTAATTCGTGAAGTATTATCCCGACGTTCCAACATCCACTTCCTAAATTAAGAATCTGACGTCCACCCGGTTTTCCAATGTGGGAATTACATCTGAAATGTATGTATACATATATTATAATGAATATAACGTAAATAATTAAGTATCCGTATCAATATTCTTACCCTTCTCCTTCCTGTATATAAATATAATTATCCTCTGTTCTTCTATATACAAAACGTAAGCAAGTTACAAGTTGGATGTAGTCAATAATTGTTATCAAAGTAAAAATTCTGACAATTTCTAGTAGAAAATGTTATTATTATATTAATCAATATTATTAATTACTTCAAATACAGCAAAATAACGTACTTAAGTCAGGAGAAAACTTGTAATATATTATACCATCATCCCAAACTCTGTGATGCAATACAACGGCTCGACTCTAAACATTTTAAAATTCTTTAATTAAAAAATTTCTGGATATCATTTTATATTAATACAATATTGAATATGTGTTAAGACACTTTACAAAGTTTGTGGCATCCGTTATCCGTGCGACAGTCCGAATACAGATAAAACGAATAGCATCACCATTTTGAATGGAAACCCGAAACGACCCGCGAAAATTGTTGTGTCCATTGTGGGTGTGCCCAGGTCCACGATGAGTGATCTGGGCAAACCCACAATGGGCACTAGTTAAGGCCTCTTATGTGTCTGCAAGAAGGAAGGAGTAGAAAATTCGAAAGACAAAATACGCATAAGAATACAGTATTAAACATCGAGACATTGTTTTTTTCTATTCGAGATATCTTAATTACACTGGTGAGCACATATGATTAGGATACCACATTCTTGGTCGTCTAATTTTTGATCTTGGGCACGGTCTGGATTCCAAGGTCACCATGAAAGATTTCCAAGTCTTTCGTAATGAAAGTGCAATTCTGAAATGTAAGATACACGTGGACGAGAGAACTTAATGGATAGACCCTAACCAGGGAATTAGACACGTCTTTTGCGATTCTGTTAAAGAAATTAGAAAGCACGAAGATCATTGGAAGAGCATCCCGGCATGGCTTTTCCCTCGAACCTCCAAAAACAATAGGTCCTAAAAATGAACAAACGAAGGTTAAATGTGTAAAAATTTATAAATTACCTCTCCAAATGACGTATCCAATCTAATATCGCCTTCGAATAAATCCACATTTAGCATTGAATTCTCATGTAAAGTATAATTGAAAGTTTCATTATTTGCTAAAACAGTTCTTTGAAAGGAAATTAATAAATGTCTACAAAAGATAAATAAGTTAAAATTCTATAATAACGATAATATTAAAATTAATATAATTATAATGCAGTACTTACAAAATGATTATATAGAAAATCATAATCCTTAGCTTATAAATTAAGGTTTTTCTTCTTCTTTACCTTATAAAATTCTTGCTTGAATAATAAAAAGTTTATTTTATTATATAAAAATATATCTAAATGTTATTTAATAAAATTTTTATTATTGTAAATACAGCATAATTAGTACAGGCATTTACAGAATCGAGATATGATGTCGATTATTGTCATGTTACTCGAATTATTAATTACTATTAATTAAAATATTCAAATAAATATATTTATAATATTAAAATATGTAAAAATGTACCTTTTTCGTTGACTTATCTTACTGTAGAGTAGTGTAAACAACGTAAAATGACGAACTTTATATAGGAATTTCTTAACTTTTTTTATTATTTAATTCTTATCCATTTATTTTTCTGTGAAAACCAATAAGTTTGGTTGAAGCTGTTTATATAATCCGATACTTGAAAAATATCGAATTTCTGAAGACAATGCAGATACAATGATATCAATTTGGCATTGATGACATGTCTCTGTCACAGTTCGTGAAAATATTTCAGAAAATAAAACACAATAAAGTTTCTTTGAAAAATAAAGGACAAGTTTATTTCAAATAACTTTATTACATATTTAAGAATTATTACTCATTTATTAAACATAAAAATATTTTAACGAAGACGATATGAAAGAAGTGAAACCACGTACTTCGAATTTAATTTATTGTAGGAGGCCGTTCGAAGTTTGAATTAATTTTTTGCATTAACAGAGAGCGAATTAATGTATTTCCGGACCCTAAACACTTCCTATTTCGATAAACTTAAACAGAAAATACGTTTAATTTAAGTTAAAAAAATAACACAATTAAATTGCATAATAATATTTGATAAAAATTTCCAAGTAAGTGAAAGTTACAAAGTTTAAGAAACTTTCTTAAAAGTAGACAATACATAAAAAAAGTGTCTTTTTGTAACTGTCCCTTTGGTAAGGAAATTAAATGTAAATAAATGATAATGCGGGCATATTTTTTACGGTTTTTCATCAATAAGAATTATGAAGAAATATGACAGAATTATTTAATTGTGATAGTCATCGTTCAGAAGAAAACTATTCTCTGAACAGTTTTAAATATGGTAAGTAATTATAATTAAATATATCTAGTTAAATCTTATTTATAAATATTTATGAATAGATGAACAGTGCATTACACGCAAAGATATGTCAAGATATTTTGTTCAATTATACAGAACAAAAGCTTTTGGTTTATTTACAACTGGCAAAGTATTTCGTGTTGAGAGTTAAGTTCCCTCTTTTAATAAGTAGTATACGTTTCCCGCAGGGTGGGGGAGAGTAACTTGGTAAAATTTGGTCTCAATCAAAGTGTTTGGCAGTTTGTGAAGAATGAAATCGCGGGATATAATGGGGGGGTCAGCGTTTGAAAGTAACTTATAATTTTCGGAGGATTATAGAGACTAACAATGCAAAGGTTTTCGAAATCGATAAAAATGTTTGGGAATTTGTGATAGGGGGATGATGGATGATTGTGTGTGTGTGGCAGGATTTTGTTAACCCTGTTTGAAGCTTAGTAACTCCTGTCCTTTTTATCGAAAATTTCTAAAATTGGTTAAAGGTCGAGGGATGAGAAGATAAGAAGCATCGAGTGTATTTCCAAAAGTGTCGGACTTAATGGGAATTTTACTCGTTATTAGCATTTACAATTTATATATATGACATTCCCATAAATTTATATATATGATATTCCCATTCTGTTGATCTTTTTTTTTTTGTCCATGTTTGATGTATCCATTTTCTGCGTTTTCTTGATTGCATTTCTTTTTCTTCTTCATCCAAACATATAACTATCGTAGCCAATTCATTCCCAGAAAAGTTCTTCACCCACAACAGTGACGTGGCCGTGCTCTCGGCCACATCACTGTTGTGTGTAAATGGAATCTAATAGCATATAGAAAGAAAACAAATGGCATATAAAATATATGTAATTTATTGAAAACTTTAGCACTAATTTCTATCAAATTTTTATTAATTTAATAGATATTCAGTTTTCATATTTTTAAATGAGTTCCTTTCGACTATTTTTTTAAAAAACGATCCAATTAAATAAGAAATTAGAGTAATATATGTTGAACTATGTTAATATATACTGGTTCCTAATTCGAGTGATATCAAGTTAATGAATTTTGTTTCACTATCCAGAAATGACCCTTAAATAGTTTAATTTAAATTCATCTCAAAGATAAAGAATATGCATTGTTTATCTTTTACATTGATTTAAACTACTCTACTGTATATTAGAAAAGCGATAAAGACGAATCAATATGAAACATTGCAATAGAACAAATTCAAAATATTTAACATCGTTTCATAAATAACAATGTTACAATGTTTGTCGAGATATTGTTTGTCGAGAGAAAAAGTTAAGGAGACAAAACTAAAAAAAGAAAGTGTTAAAGACAATTAAAACTGGTTCCCACGGACAGTGCAGGATTTACGTATAAGCTACACAAGCTACAGCTTAGGGCACCCACTTTCTTGGGGGTCCTCTCAAAAAATTGTCCGAGTGAGCAATTGTCATATAAACTTAAATATACTGCAGCATTATTTGTCCAACTCCGCATACTCTTCACCCAATTTTTCGAAAAACAAAGCATTATTGTGCCTAAGGTTTGCATTACCGATAACCGATTAACCGGTATTACCGATGATTATGACTACCAAAATTACTAATAAATTTCGACAGCAAATGCCGGTAATTTCGATAATTTTTAAAATTATTTCATTATTATTTTATAAAAGAAATGGACTTTAAAAGAACTTTTTTTTTTCACCAGAGTTTGCATTTTTAAGTTTGTTATGAATTAAAATTATTTTAAGTTAAAGATTTATTATTTCACTAATATACTTCTTAATTGTATTTCAGTTTAACCTTCTAAGTATCCGAAAACCATATTTGGCACTGACATATAATATCTGGACTTATAAAGGGCTCCATATCTGAAATAGCTTAGGGCCTTATCGAGTCTAAATCCGGCCCTATCCACGGACTTGTTTCTTTGTCGAAGGTGACACATTGAATGTCTCACCCGAAACTAACGAGTGAAAATTTGACTATTGGCCCCAATGTACTAAATTCCTAACGAAGTCGTAAGTCATGGGAAAAACCAAGGAGGAGCCCCCTAATAAAAGAGGAAAGAGTGATGATAATCGGGAACAATAGTCTGCAATTCAAACTTTAAACGGTGTGTGTGTTCCGAACTGCCGATTTCAGCTGAAATCGGCGTGGCTGACCGCTGAAATCGGCTGAAACCCTTTTAGTGAGCGGAGCGTTCCCTCACTAAAAGGATAAAACAAAAGGATTTCCCTCCGAACGGAGCATCGATAAGTCGTAGGACAAACACGTGTTTAAGGTATTTATCGTCTCTCTCTCTTTCTCGGTCAGGGTCGTGATCGTAATTATAAGGTTCCTATATATATATTATATTATTAGCATTCGCTAAGCATCTGTATATAGCTTGTAAATAGATGGTATCGATTAATAAACGGGTATTTTGTTAAATGATAACTTTGTAAAGTGTACTTTTTCCGGTTGTCTCCTTCCGCCTCCTTTCCGAATCCGAAAGCCTACAACACGACCGCTCGCGCGAAAACTTACGTAACGGCCATCGAAATTTTGTTGTCCGGAAGACAATTTGGTGTCAGTACTAACATGGCATCAAAGACGTGCCGACCATGCGGCCACATAATTGAAATTTAATGACGTTTTCAGTTTAATAATAATGTTAAGTCCATTAAAGATGTAAGTCCAAAAAAATTCGGCGACTTTGGATATCAGAACGATATTTTGTTCCAACCCAAACAGAATATTTTTTTTCTTTGACTGATTTTCCTAAAAATTATATTATTGTCGGATGCAAAAATCATATTGGACCACTTCTGGCATTTTTACATGCACTTATTTTAATTTTTTCTACATAGTAAGTTTATCTAGAGATCTTCCATACAAATAATTATATTTCACCTCATTTGTGGCACGTTATGGTGGCGGGCCGAAAAAACTGACCTCGCGGGTCGTAGTTTGGTGACCCCTGGTCTAGTATAACAGACAAAGCAGTTCCGAGAAACCTTCCAGTCGGAACAATTTTGCACTTGGATCAGCTCCAACAGTTACAGTTCCAAAACCTGATCTGGATTTTTCTCACCTTTAATCCAGAGTTCGAACATTATATTAATATTGACTAGTATAATGTAGGAAGGTTCAATATCCTGTTATTTAAAAATTTAAGTTGTTGCCCAAAAAAAATTGAAATTAAACTGAGGTTTATTACGACGAGCGTGTTTCAAACGACATTTCACAAAACGTAAATACTTCGGCCGAAAGAGAAAAGAAATCTTAAGTAAAACGAAAAATATCGATAACACAAGAACGAATGGTCGGAAGTCGATGAAATTTGGCACGTAGATCAAAAAAGTTAGCAGATGACGACGATACTCGTAGATTGTCTGGACGAGGCGTATATCGACCAGAGGTTATTTGTATGGAAGCAGTTCGTTCGTTCGCTCGCTCGCTTACTTGACGGCGTGCCTCTACCGAGCCTAATGACATGAAGTTCGAAACCATCGAATGAATCCATCACACTTGTCAATCTTCACTTTATTTTTATTCATATAAACAGTAACGGTTTTAGACACAGGAAATCCTTAGCCTGTTGTGCTGTCAGGAGCCTCAAATACTCTCAAACAAATATAAGTCACTCCACACAGTTTGCTCCTAAACTAGTTCGGATACGAATGTTATAAAGTATTATGTAAATTGTAATTTGGGTTACATAAGAGGACGCTTACCTAGGAATCTCAAAGTTGCTCTGTTCATAAATGAATTGTTTTCGTAGACACCGACATAAATCAATTTCAAGACAATACAAATAATTTATATTAGACAAATTAAGTATGGAGCTGCAAAAAATACTTGTGTGAGAACCGAGGGGGCTAGTTGTCCCCACTTACCGGCGGCTCTATCAGAGGATGGCTTTATAGGAGGGCAAAATGAAATGATTGGGGAGGTTGACGGGTAAGTTGACAGGTTCTCAAATAAATACACAGGTTGAACAAGAATAACACGTTTAATAAAATACTATAAAATAGTACATATCAAAGGCGAAAATGAAGAGCTACAACAATTCTATTATATGTCGCGACAATGATTCGTCTTTCTTATGGAATATCTAAGCTAAATTATTCTCTATCTCTTATCTATTCTCTAAGCTAAATTAAGAAGCGAGAGAGACCTCTCGGACAGAGACTTCTCAGAGAGAGAGTGTACAAATAGATATTAAAAAAATACCTCTAAGTTCCTGATCCGTAATATGGGTCGTTGGTGAAAACGTTCCTGGATCGTCACGGCAGTTATGACCAGGTAGCGACGGATAGGGTGACGGGAAGTGTCCGTCGATGTCCGCTCTGGAGATGTCCGCCCTGTGGACTGTGTCCAAACCCTCTTTATACCAAATTTGCCGGGGTGAGAACTATGACATCATTAATGATTTAAACGCACACCTGTTCGTGTGCTGACGCCTGTATCTAGTTAGTACGGACCACTAGTACGGCACAGAGAAGTTTGTTTAATTTATTGATATCGGTGTCTAGAAGATATGATCTTATAATATAAATTTCTATAGGTTTGACGGCTCTCATCCATAAATTAACATTCAGCTGACAATAATTTTTTTAACCTGGTCAACAATCTAGATAGGGTAAACTTGCCTAATTCGTACCACTTCAGGAAAAACCATCATATCGAAATTAATAAACACAAATTATTTTTTATTTTAAGTAACTTTTATTTGGGAAATATTTTATCACTACCATAATAAAATTTAGCATAAATCTTATAAACTTCTGAGAAATAAACAATTTAAAAAAACACTAAAAAAGTACGATTTAGGATCATTTGTCTTAAATCGTACTGATATATTCTTAAATCGTACTTTGAGATCCTATCATTGGTTGCAGTCTTAAGAATAAAAATCTTTATCAATAATGTATTAATACGTGTGTATATTAACTCTTAACAAATTCGGCAGATGGTCTTCGCCAATTTTTGGCAGTCATCGCAGTTGTAATCCGTTGTTTTTTATTGGTTCCTGCGCAAAGTTCATGTACCCGTATCTCATATTGTGTGCATTTGATCATACTTTCTTTTACGTCTTCTTGGCATAATTTACAGTACCAACTGATATTTTCATCT
>NW_019384931.1:362691-379105 GCF_000671375.1 Centruroides sculpturatus | reverse complement strand
TGTCTTAATTCCAAATCAGATACAATGACATCAATTTGGCATTGATGACACGTCTCTGTTACAGTTCGTGAAAATATTTCAGAAAATAAAACACAATAAAGTTTCTTTGAAAAATAAAGGACAAGTTTATTTCAAATAACTTTATTACATATTTAAGAATTATTACTCATTTATTAAACATAAAAATATTTTAACGAAGACGATATGAAAGAAGTGAAACCACGTACTTCGAATTTAATTGATTGTAGGAGGCCGTTCGAAGTCCGAATTAATTTTTCGCGTTAGAAATAACAGAGAGCAAATTAATGTATTTCCGGACCCTAAACACTTCCTATTTCGATAAACTTAAACATAAAATACGTTTAATTTAAGTTAAAAATAGAACACAATTAAATTGCATAATAATATTTGATAAAAATTTCCAAGTAAGTGACAGTTACAAAATTTAAGAAACTTTCTTAAAAGTAGACAATACATAAAAAAAGTGTCATTTTGTAACTGTCTCTTTGATCGCACGTAAGGAAATTAAATGTAAATAAATGATAATGCGGACATAATTTTTACGGTTTTCATCAATAAGAATTATGGAGAAATATGACAGAATTATTTAATTGTGATAGTCATCGTTTAGAAGAAAACTATTCTCTGAACAGTCTTAAATACGGTAAGTAATTATAATTAAATATATGGAGTTAAATCTTATTTATAAATATTTATGAATATATGAATAGTGCATTACACGCAAAGATATGTCAAGATATTTTGTTCAATTATACAGAACAAAAGCTTTTGGTTTATTTACAACTGGCAAAGTATTTCGTGTTGAGAGTCGAGTTTCCTTGTTATTAAGTAGTATATGTTCTCCGCAGGGTGGCTAAGAGTAACTTGGTAAANCGAAAAAACAACTAGATTTTTGTTTAGCAGTTTTAATTGAATACTAGTTGCTTTATTAAATTTTTAAATAATTATTTTGAATGATGTAAAATGATATCAATCCATGTATCAATGATTTAAAAATAAATATGTAATTATTTTACTCATTTTTAATGTTTATAATAAATAAATATATTTCTTGATTATATCTTATGTTATTTTATAAATTATGTTTTTGACTTATACTGTTGAATATATCAGTCTGTTTATAAAAATATTGAGAAATTGCTATAACTTAAAAATATTTTTTGCATGAACTTTGTAATTGTATTAATCAGAGCTATTTTAGGTGAACAGTTTTTGTACTTTAGAAATTATTTGTTATAAATTTTGAAATCAATTAAAGTTAAAATTCATTATAAATTTAACGAATTTGATGAAATAAGTAAAATTATCTTATTCGGCATTTCACAAAAAACTGCATAAATATAAATTAAAACATTTTCTGTTATATTTGTTACATTAAATAAAAACAAAATTTTAATGTTAATCAGAAAAATCTTTAACTTGTAAACAAAATGGAAATATTTATTATCTTAATAACACAGTTTATAGAGAAATATGTCTCACTTGATGGTTTTCCAGAAATCAATTAGGTCATGAAAGTATGTGAATGTTTTTTGTTTTACTATTTCATAATATTTATATCTAAGTGTCTAATATATTAAATTATTTTTAAAATATTTATTTTAATAATTAAAATTTAAAAATTATAAGTTGTATTTATTAAAAATATTTACTGAATTATAATTTTTATAATATTTCATAAGAAAACATAGTTTTTGTTCTTATAATATTTTAAACTTTTATTTCATGATACAAGATTGTTAAATTATGTGATGAGTGCAAAAGCAAGTTTTTTGAACAAAACTCACAATGAAATTATGAAGTATTTTAATTTATCAAATTAGTTACACACATGTTTAATATGGCTCCACTTTACTAGCAATCTGTGGATTCTGTTGCAATACAATAATTTGGCTTTGAATCAAAAAAACTGCACTCCTCCCATTTGAACATTCTTGAAACTTCTAAATGGTTTTTCACTGAAACATTTTTTGCAGTCATTTAAAAAGAGAAAATTAAAAAAATGTTAAATCTGAGTATATTGTGAATATTACAAAATTTTCTACAATTTTTGTGTGTTTTAATTACTACTAGTGATGTAACGAATAGTATATTCGGCCTCAGGCCGAATAGCCGAATATTCGGCCAAACTATTCGGCTTGATTAACGCACGTACGAAAATTGGCGCGCAAACCGCATTATGGCAAGGATCCTGCTCTGTATTGGCCCGCTGTCACTACGCTTCGCCAATAGCGTTAATTCTTGGCAGTTGTAGCGGACAGACAAGATTGTCATGGAAGTATGTGATAAATGATATCAAATGGTAATAACGATGAAATGACCTACACGTATAAATAACGGAAAAAGAACAGAGAAGGACCGCGAAGTGAAAATGTGAAAATAAATATGAAATTGAGTCGATAATATAATCGAACAATCGAGGCAGCTTATTGACACGAAATTCGCGGCAGTCAATGCCAAACAATTGTTGTCATAGGCTTCGGAAAGCTAAATGCTTGTAATGAAAGTCACTTAGCGTGCACGGGCGAAAGCCTGAGGCCGTTCGGGCTATCAAGCTGTCTCGAATCTGTGAAATCATAACTGTGACTTATACCGATGTCCTATCTGTTTCTTTTCTCCGTTATCACCAGGCTACGAGACACGTAATTGTAAAATGGGAAATCTACGACGGAAAAGTGACGAATTGAAAGTATCGTGAGGGCGTATTATGATGTATGCATAGGTATACGTGGACTAGAGCAATAGAGGAAAGAGAAGAGCAAAGACGAGCGCTTAAAAAGAAGTATAGGCAGGGTCAGACCCTCAGATGTGCGAGGATTCTCGAACGAATAGGTGTATACGTGTGCTGATCTTTGTAATTATAAATTGTGAATACGTGTGACTAATATTATTTTCTTTTTTATTTTGTGTATGTTACAAGTTATAAATAAATATAAACAAACAGCACTAACTCGATAACATTAATTCTAAATACCAAAACGATTAATTTACTGTGTTTTTGTTATTTATTACTCCTGTTTTTAGGTATTCGGTATTCGGCCGAATAGTGATTAAATATTCGGTATTCGGCCGAATAGTGATTAAATATTCGGTATTCGGCCGAATAGTGATTAGGTATTCGGTATTCGGCCAAATAGTGAAAAATAGGCCGAATAGGCCGAATACCGAATAGTAACCGAATATTCGTTACATCACTATTATTTATAAATATTTATGAATAGATGAACAGTGCCGTCAAGATATTTTGTTCAATTATACAGAACAAAAGCTTTTAGTTTATTTACAACTGGCAAAGTATCTCATGTTGAGAGTTGAGTTCCCTCTTTATCAAGTAGTACAGTAGAGCCTCGATTATCCGACCTAATTGGGGACTGGGGTTGGTCGGATAATAAATAGGGTGGATAACCGAAAAGTATGAAAAAATCCATTATTAGTGTTGTATATTATTATATCCCATGTAATTAGTATATTAGTATATCCCATGTAATTAGTATATTAGTATATCCCATGTAATTAGTATATTAGTATATCGCTATTAACCTACTTCGCGTTGAATTTTCATCGATGTTAAGCCTAACAAAAATTTTTTAAAAATAATAATCGTCGCTATTGTATCGTTAAAAATTAGAAAGTTAAGCTTCGTTTAAATACTGGCTCCCTTTCATGGTCGATCCAGTGTTGCCAGCTAAAACACGTAAAAATAATATTAAAATAGCCAAGACATAGCCAAATATTGTAGCGCCACATCAATAGCGGACATTTGAAATTTGCCGACTAGGACGGTCGGTTAACCGAGGTGTCGGTTGATAGGGGGTCGGATAATCGAGGCTTTACTGTATACGTTTCCCGCAGGGTGGCGGAGAGTAACTTGGAAAAATTTAGTCTCAATCAGTCAAAGTGTTTGGCAGTTTGTGGGGAATGAAATCAGGGCAAAGAATGGGAGTCAGAGTTTGAAAGTAACTTATCAATATAATTTTCGGAGGATTGTAGAGACTAACAATGCATAGGTTTTCGAAATCGCTGAAAATGTTTGGAAATTTGAAATAGGGAGATGATAGATGTTTGTGTGTGTATGGCAGGATTTTGTTAACCATGTTTGAAGCTTAGTAACTCTTGTCCTTTTTGTAGAAAATTTCTGAAATTGATTAAATGTCGAGGGATGAGAAGATAATAAGCGTCGAGTGTATTTCCAAAAGGGTCGGACTTAATGGGGATTTTACTCGTTATTAGCATTTACAATTTATATATATATATATATATATAACTCATTCCTATTCTGAAAATTAATCTTTTTATCATTTTATAACGGTTAAAAATATGAAAAGATTTTTAATAAAATATGATAACAGATGGCGACATCAAAATTTTAAATGTTGCCGGGAAAGTTGAACAACTCTTTACACTTCCATTGTTAATTAAATTAAGGAATACACTTTTTTCATCTTCACGTGATATCCCACTTAATTAAAATCCCCTATTAAAATGCAGTTAAAAACAAAAAATTACATCTAAAATAGTACAGTAGAAGCTGAGTTTTTAGGATAAGCCTTAAGATTTTCCCACTCTTCCGCGGGGGGATTTCGAGAAATCCGTTATTTGTGTACCAAATTTCAACTTTCAACTCCTAACCGTTTGGGCTATGCGCTTATTATTATTATTATTATTATCCTCATCAACCCATCTCGATTATATTATAAGGTTCAAGTTACATAATTAGAGCTCAAACTCTGAATTGATTGTTCCTTTAAAGTAGGAACGAGTCAATTACAGTAATACTTGTAATTATCGAAAAAAATAAAAGTGTAAGGCCACAGATAAAAAAATATTCGAATACAGTCTGCCATTTGTTCCTCTTCTTCGTATCCACTTATTTCTAGGAAAATAAAGCCTCTTTCTTTAAATAAAAAAACAATCGTAAAACTAGAAAAATACGAAATGTAATTAGAATAAAGTTTATATCTTGTTATTAGGGGACATTCGGATCCATTCGACACATCAAATTGCCTGTTATCTCTTGAGCAGAAAGTCTTAAGTTAGTCATCATAAACATATATCTATAGCAGTTTGATATAAAGGATATAACTTCGACAGATATATCCAATTTTTGGCAGATTTGTTACAATCGTAATTTTCTGTCTTAATTCCAAATATCTGTAACGATGAGAGAATTGGTGGTAGAAAACATACAATGCACAAACCTCGTTCTGTGTAACCTGGATACGTGTTTCATTCTTAGCTACGAAAAGTTGTAATTAGGTAATAACAATTGGTTAGGCGATATTAATTATTTGGATGTTTTTTTAAGGTTTTAATCGCAACAGTTTTGTGAGGATCCGAATTCGGATGTGTTTATATCATCTCATCATAATATCACATCGTAGTCCTACTTTCATTTCACGGTGTCATAAGATCACAGTGCAGCTATACTTTTGTTCAATAACTGTCAACTTTTACACCTGGGAGCTAAACATCTGCTAAGTTCTCAGGCGTAATAACGACGCTTTCTCATCACCTTTCGACCTAGTATAGCGATTTTAACAATTCAACATTAGAGAAGAACAACAAAGTGAGTCAGTCGTCACCAGTTCCTCGATCGGACCACTCAAGTTATCCCTGTGCCTCGCCTTTGGATATTTCTTCGCCTTTGGATATTTCTTCGCCCTTGGATATTTCTTCGCCTTTGGATATTTCCACGCCTAATAACTGTGTCTTCTGTTTTCTGAGTCCGGAACTGTCTTCTTTTGGGATTTCATACAAGGTAAATATTGACACGCGAACTTCTGTAAACTCTCTCTCTCAAAACGGGAAGAAACGTAATATCTTAATATCTTAATATCATTATATACTAAAGCGAGCAATGTATCTAATAGCAGCCCTAATGTATATCCTATCGTTAACCATTAAACAGTTGTTACGTTAAAAAAGCGTCTGAGTAAATCACTTCCGGTGCGTTGTCTCTCCTTCTATCTCGACTCTGATCGCTCCGTTACGCGACCGCTCGCGTGACCTAAATAACGCGGCTTCCGTGTCCGCCGAGACGCGATGGTGTCATCCTGACAGAGCACCAAAGAGGTGCAGACCCTTCGGTCACAGTTTCATTAAAAATCTTAAGAATTTATTAAGTATTACGTTTCATTAAAAATCGTAATCCTTAATAAATTCTTACTCTTACATTTTAAATGAATTTCAGCATTTTTATTGTCACAAAACAAATTTTTATTAATAAAATGAACGTTATTATTCGCATTTATACAATTTTCTAATACGATAAACGTCGCTTTTACTAATTGTTTTCTCTTTAACGTCTTTCAATCGAACTCCTTCTTTCTTGGCAACCATCGTCTTCTTTTCAGAGTGATCTATCGAAAATATGTATTCGCCATACAACATGATAGAATCGTAATCGAATTCGTTAAATAAAAGGTTCTTCGAAGGGCTGAGTTTCTTGAATTGATCTTCCATACCTAGAAAATAATAATAATAATAAAGTGTGATGTTACATTCCCAGAATAAGAAGAGTAGTGTATGTGTAAGACAATATTTACTGTTCATAGCCAATTTATCGTGTACTTTACCTTTTTGAATATTTTCCCAGAATATTGTTATATGATCGTCTCTATCTGATCGACTGTGTTCGTGTTCAAACCCTATAGAATGTCCTAATTCGTGAGCTATGTGCCCGTACGAAAGACAGCCTGGTCCTAAAGAAAGAGGTTGTGATCCTAATGTCTTACCAATGTGGGAATAACACCTACATAAAATACATACAATTATTAATTTATATATAATATTACGCGTAATAGTTTTAGATTTTTAAGCAAATCCTCACCCTACTCCTTTAAATACTCTGACGTATGCATTTTGATCTTCCTTAGGTCTAAACTTTATACAACCACTGGTAAGCTCCTCGTAATCTTTCATCACTGCTTCAATTCTACTCCTTGCACTTTCTACACATCAATATAAATAACTTAAAATAAAATGTTTATAATATAATTATAAATAACGATTGCAACATACCCAAAGCAGCATCAATTGTATATGGAATAATTCCATTAGGCCATACTCTGTTTTTGCCCACAACAGCATTTCTCTACATTTGAAGCGTTTAAAAATATTTTTATTATAAAACAATAGATTTAATAACAACATAAAACATTTTAAAATGAGTATAACATCGTTCTTACTTCGTCGTCGTCATCAAAAAGTATAATATCACCTTGAAACAAATCAGGATTTTGCATTGGTATATCCCCTAAATCTTAAATTATAAATATTTTATTAACGATTAGCATTAAAATATACTTTTTAATTGTTTAAAAAATCAAAATATTACTCACCAAAATACGCATTAACTATTAAAACCGTTAAAGAATATATTATAATAAGTAAGTGCATGGTTGTTAGAACTATGACTATTCCAATGCCAAGTTGAGTGATAATAAATTACTAACGAATAAATTCGTTATTTTTTATATTTATTTTCTAGTGAATTAATGATAAAATATGTTTTTCAGCTGTAATTTTCTCATCTCCTTCCATGCATATCAGCTTTTGATAGAATTAAAGCAGTCCTCTATCTAAATTCTTTGATAGAGGACTGCTACAATTCTAAAATAAATATGAATTTTATGTGAAAAATACATAAAAGTGTATTATACAATTATTTTTATAACTTATTTTTCTTTAACATTAATATATTGTTTTAAAAATAAATTTTTATTTAAAATATNATCCAAACATATAGCTATCGTAGCCAATTCATCCCCAGAAAAGTTCTTCACCCACAACAGTGACGTGACTGTGCTCTCGGTCACGTCACTGTTGTGTGTAAATGAAATCTAATAGCACATAGAAAGAAAACAAATGGCATATAAAATATATGTAAATTATTGAAAACTTTAACACGAACTTCTATCAAATTATCATTAATTTCGATAGATATACAATTTTCATAGTTTTATGTGAGTATTTGTGGTATTTTTATGATAAATGTAGAGTTTAAGAGAAAATAAAGACACTCGGAAGCACTGAGACTGTTTGACGTTAGGTACTGTCCATAAATGACAACTACACTGGAAGGGAGGGAGGAGGTGACAACAAGTCGGACAAGGGGAAGGAGAGAGGTTGAGCTTTACTGGACGTACGTATATTTCGTTAAAATTTATTCATTTTATTCATTTTATTATATTTATTTCAAAATTTCTTGTATGTTTTGTTTCTACTTATGATATCTATCATTCATAATGTGATAAAGGTTTTTAGGGAAGGTTGAATTTTGTTGGACGTCCGTAGAAGAGAAGGGGTTACGGAAACTTGGACGAACTGGGACAAGAGGGAGAGAAGAAGTAAAATTTTCAAGAAAAATGCGACGTAATTTATGAACAGTCTCTTATAAAAACCAACAAAGAGTCGACTTGTCACTTCAGTGTATGACAAATTGCGTCTAAATTGATCATTTTCATCACCTTACTAGGATGAAAATGTAAAAACGACTGCTAATAATTACAGTAAATTTTAATTTTGTTTGATAAACGCATCTCGTAGATATAACAATAAAACATGCGCTTATACAAACTGCTTAACAGTCTTTTGTTTTACATTCCTCCCTTTTTACACCGTTATAATGTTTATAACGATTGAAAAAAATGCTCATTTTAGTACATCAGGCAATTACACGGTTGAAATTGTTATTTTTACAAACGTAATCTTAATTGATAACACTGAGTTTCAGGGAAACTGGATGGCTCATTTAATGACGCCAATCAGTTATATTGTATATTCTATGTTTTTATTATAAATAGAAGCGTATAATTGTGATGTTAATCTATAACTGGATCTCACGTATTTTCTTATACACGTGAACAATCTCTTTGTTTGCTGTCGCATGTATTCACATAGTTATTATTATTTATTTTTTTATTCGTCTTATATTTTACTACAGATTTTCTTATAGCACGTAAATTCCACTAATTGTAATTTATTTAAATACACTTTTTTTAAATAATACACGATGATATTTATATATGTGTACAATTATATAAAATATTAATCCTTTCTATATCAGATTTACTTAATCCAGTCTTATTGGCAACATGCAATAATTTAGTAATTCCTTTTTTCTTTGCTACCATTGTTTTAGAAAATCCATCTTTCGAGAAAGTTGTATCTCCGTACATCATAATCGAATTGTAATCGAATTCGTTAATCAAAAGACATTCGTTTGATAAGAGTTTCTTAAATTGACTTTTTCGATCTGCAAGAAAAGAAATAAAATTCATAAAATTTCATAAATTATGCTCTCGAAAGGGCAAGTTTTCTTAAATATTTTACTTTCTTTGATGTTATCCCATAATATTTCTAAATAATCGTCTCGATCGGGACGGCTGTGCTCGTGATGAAGTCCTAACGCATGACCGAGTTCGTGAGTGATTGTGCCAATTTTGTGACAGCCCAACCCCAGAGAAATTAATTGGTGCGATAAAGGGAAACGTCCTACCATGGAATGACATCTAATAAAACAATTATAAAGTTATTAAAATAGAATTAATCGCTGACATAGTTCTGGACAGTTAGTAAAAGGGTACTTTCAGGCCTGCTTGTAGTTGTTATAAGATTTACAAGTTATAAATTACAAGCAAAATGTGTTAAATAAAAGGTTTTGTAACAAGTTATAAGTCAGTTGTGACCAATTTTGATTAAGTAAAGTTACTTATAATCAGTAACAAGTTGCGAGTACTCTCTACAAGCTATAAGTATTTTTCACACAATGGAGCCGTGGCCATTAAAGCAAAGGTGCTTCAGATTATTATACAGTATTTATATTAAAAATTCTAATTTAAATAGATAAATATCTGTATATAAAATTTCTCTAAGTATAACTTTGTTATATTTAAAAAAATTTTCATAATAACTATCAAAGGGATGTTAAAGCATTTGCTACATTATGACTTGAGAAAAACATTTTTGTATTTAAAAATCAAAATTTTTACAAACGTTTAATTAATTATTTAAGTAAATCATTACTTTGATTAACAAATAAATTGTAAGTAAATTAAAATTACCCATTTCCTAAATATATTTTTATATAATTCAATTTATCCGGATCGGTATTTTGCTGGAAACGGACACACGTTACTTTTTCGAACTCCTTCATCACAGATTCTATTCTATCTCTGAGAAAATCTGCATTTATTGATGTAAAATTTGGTTCATTAATTAATTAATTATATAAGGTGAATTTCCACGCAAGTCTTTAGATTCTTACTAATTTCTACTTTATATGTTAAAACTGTATTATTATATAATTAAATAATAAACTTTAACTGTATTTTACCTAGTGATTCATCAATAACATAAGGAATTATTCCTTTGGGCCATAGTTGTTGCCGCCCAGTCACGGCGTTGCGCTGTTATAAATTATTTCACAAAATTAAATTTTAAACATTATAACTTATTTAAAGTAATCTTAAAAGTTAATCTATGCATTCCAAATAATATTTATATAAAAAATTGGCAAATATTTCGACATACCTTCGTAAAAGGAATGGGATTATTTTCGTAATAAGCATCTAAATCACATTCTATATCGTCTGATAACGCTAAAGAAATTCAAATTCCTTGATAAATAGTAAATTTTTAAACGATTTTAATACATAAAAAGCATCTTACGTGATGATAAAAGATACGGAATAAAGAAAACTAAAAGTAAAAATAACATAATGTACTAAAAACAATTTTGAAATGAACTTTCTAATATTCTGATATTATTATCTCATCGAAAGTTAACAGCTGCTCTTTGATAAACGACAGAGTGGATTATGTACTAATTCCTTTAATTGTATATAATATATTCTCTATCTTGTAACATTTATCAGCAAATTTAATGTCCATTCTTCAATAAACAAAACGGCTAACGTGTAAATTAATACGACATAATGGTTCTTACTATTATCATAAACAATCATCGACACAATAGCCCTTTTATATAATACAGAATGATAAATCTAAAGGTAATCAAATAAATTATTAATTTGTATTTAAATGTTTTATCCTCGATGGAATTATAAATTAAAACGTGGGCACAGAATATTCGTTTATACGTGGTTAAAGATGGAGTGGATGAGAGGAAAAATAGAGGAGTCGTGTCATATCTGAAATGATGTCGGACTTGTGCATTGAGAAGTCGAATCGCGTAGAAATAACGTTACTAAAACGAATCCCATCGTTATAAATAATGTATTAATTATATTAATACATTATTTATTTACATTGATTTAAATTTTAAGTATAAATAGTAAAATATATAAGAATAACAAAGCAAACTTTCGAAATTTTTATTGTTTTGCATAATTAAGTAACATTAATATAAAAATTAAAGAATGTGTTTATTCGTCTTTCAAAAATTCTTTGCAATTATACAATTTATTTATTCTATAATAGTCACTGGCAGATGGTCTCATTTTGTCGACTACTTCTCGAAGTATTACACCTTCTTCCTTGGCAGTCATGGTTTTCAATTTCCTTCTGTCTTTGCTGAATGTTTTCTCCCCATACAACATGATAGACTTGTAATCAAATTCATTAATTAATAAATTTTGTGTTGGCAAAAATTTAGCAAATTGATCTTCCATTCCTTAAAAATTGAATAAACAGTCATTTAAATTGATACGCAGTAAAATAAGATTTCGAAATATAATGTTTACCTTCTTGGATGTTTTCCCAATGTATATTAATATAATCATCTCTGTCCGATCGATTTTGCTCGTGTAGAAAACCAATGGCGTGACCTAATTCGTGAGTTACTGTTCCGTGGAAGGTGCAAAAATTCCCTAAAGATAAGGGTTGAGCACCACCGGTCTTACCCACGTGAGAGTAGCATCTTTATAAAAATTTTAATTTAATCAACACAAAATTTCATAAAAATTAAACGCTCGTTAAGTTTACATACCCTTCTCCTACGAAAATTTTTATATAATCTTCTTCGTCCGTACGTTTTACAAATTTTAAACACGTGTTCTGTTCGTATTCTTTCATTACTAGCTCGATACGCGAGACATGAAATCCTAACATTCACAAAATTCGTGTTTATAATTAATAATATCATTTATAGGATGACCCAAAAGTCAGTTAACAAAGTTATAAATATATTTAAGAACGGTTAAAACTATTTGATACAGTTATATACGATCTTGTCGCATTCGATAGATCTCTGGATTTAGATTATTCTAGACAAAGTTATTCCAGATCGCTTTTAAACGTACACCTGCATGTAAAACCCGTGTAATTCAATATTCGACAGGTTTAGAATGGTTACAGGTGTTGAATTTCGTGTACCAGGCTAAGTGCCAGTGTTGTAAACATATATTTGTGCATTTTTGAATTGTCTGTCTGACTTTTGAGCTATCCTGTATTTCTGCAGTTTTGAAATATAATGCTTTTTTTTATTTCTATAATCACACATTTAATATTCCATACATACTGAGCGCGTGATCGATAGTGTAATATATAATCCCATTTGGCCATCTTAGTCTTTCGTCGGATAAAGCACCACGATCCTTCAATAAAATACGTTAATGTATTATTATTATTTTATAAATTCTTTATCATAAATATCGAACTTATGGTGATCCAATTTAAAACCCAATAAATCATACGAATTACATTAGGATCTTCAATTCCTAAAATGTCTCCTTCGAACAAGTCGGGATTTTGCATAGGAAGATCGCCATAAAACTCTAAATTGTATTTTTATTATTAATTTTATAAATAGGAATAATTCATAATTTAATAATAAATGATTAATACACTTACCAGCTTTGAGAATTTGAATTGTAAATATGCAATTTATAATAATTGCGATCATTACATTAGAAAACATTTTGCACTTTGACAGTTATCTAATTAAACTTATGTGTATTTATATTTATTTGTAGGAATGAAACAGCTGCAAATTCCGATAAAAATTACATAATATTATAAAAATAATTTATTAGCTGTAAATAACGTTAATCTTTTCTTATTTATTTTTGTAGGTTAATTAGCAAAATAAATTTTTGAAAGTCGTGATTTTTTCCAACTTTTACGATTCATTTAAGTATAATTAACTAATTGATGATGATGAATTTTATTACATGTAGTACCCAGTCGACCCCCCTATAACACTGTTGATTTTTCCGTGTTATATGAATTCCATGTTGTACGAGTCACTTAGAATTTACAAATACGTGTACCGGGCTGTGAACGGCTCACGTATTTGTAAATTCTAAGTGACTCGTACAACATGGAATTCATATAACACGGAAAAATCAACAGTGTTATAGGGGGGTCGACTGATACGGTAGTCAAATCGTGTATGATTATTTGATCAAGTAGCGTGATATTACCGAATTATTAAGAAAAATCTCGAGAACAGATTCAAAATTGAATCCCTCAATACAAGAAAATTAAAAAAGATAATTTTTTTCATGATATAAATTTAAATTTCGGTTCTTGATAATCATAAAAATATTTATTCATTCTTTAAAAATTCTTTACAGTTATACATCTTATTTATTCTATAATAATCGCTTTCGTCCGGACCTTGTTTATCGTGCACGTCACGAAGAGTCACGTCTTCTTTTTTGGCAACCATCGTCTTGAATTTTATCGGATTTTTACTGAATGCAGTTTCTCCGTATAACATTATAGACCGATAATTAAATTCGTCGTACAATACATTTTCAGTTGGAAATAGTTTCTTAAATTGAGGTTTCATATCTAGAAAAATTTAAATAGAAATTAGTTAATATTTATTAAAGTAATACGACATGAAAGTCAGTTAATGGATCTATTTTTTAAGAAGACTCAGCTGGTCCAAATTAGTTCTTAAAAAAATATATATTTTGGTTAACAGACTTTTGGACCACTCTGTATATAGTAACATTAATTACTTTGCATGATATTTATCCAGAATATATTGAGATAATCGTCTCTATCGGATCTGTTATGTTCGTGATAAAATCCTATGGCGTGACCCAATTCGTGAGCCATGGTTCCTGGAAAATAGCATCCGTATCCTAATGATAATGGTTGCGCTCTACCAGTTCTACCAACGTTAGAGTAGCATCTTTATGAAAATTTAAAACAANTTAACATGGCAATGCAAAAATACCGGGGATGTATTAATTTTATTTCGTACTGCTGCCAAGTGTTCCGACATCCTCACTTTTAGTTTCCGTTTCGTTTCTCCAACGTAGTAATACGGTACTCCACACGTACATTGAAGCCTGTAAACCCCTCCATCTTCTTCCAATAAATCTTTCTTTCTGTAAGGTTCAGTCCTGATTGTTCCTGGTACTGCATTAACTCTCGCCATTTTTCACAGACATTAACATGAACAGCTAAAGATGATTCGCCTTTTATGTGCAAGATGTGTAATATAAGAAAAATTATGAAGAATTCCAGAAAATTCTCCAAAATTTTTCAAAAATCCTTTTTGAACGAAGGTCTTGCGAGAAGTGTTGTATTTATTTCTCTCTTATATAAATAAATGCTTATAATTAAATATTAGAACAAATTTTAACGATTTATCTTAAATTTAATCTGTTTTAAATGTTATAAAACGACAAATTTAAGAAAAAATCTAATATTTTTGAATGCTCAAGTAACTCAAATAGGTTTATAATTACCAGCAATCGATGCTTCAATTAATATTACGATGTTAAATATAATTAATATCTTCATTGTAGAGCTAATTTAATTTTAAAATCGCTCTTTTAAACAATTGCAGTATAAAAATGTCATCAAATTTTCTTGTTTTATAGAGAATAAAGCAGCTGCAATTAGTGATAAATTTTAAATATTAATCAGTTCTAGGATAAGATATTTTAATGTGTTATATGTCTATATTTCCATATTTATCATTTAAAATTAATGGAAAATTTCTTGTTAGATGATTAAGGCTATCACAAATTACATAGGTCTATATCCTTAATTATGAAGCCTTATCAAAACTTAAAGCTAGAATCCTATCAATAGTCTTAACTAAGTTATACAGGCTTTAAGGCTTTTAGCTTATTAGAAGGAACTTAATAGAAGATTAATAGAAAGCTTATTAGAAGGAACTTAACAGAAGATTAATAGGATATTCTTTAATTAATTAATTAATTATTATATAATTTATATATTTAATAATTTATATAAGTACTGTGTACTCTTGCCCCTGTACATCATACTTTTCCTTTAGCATCCGAGTCGTGCCGGTCATCTATCTAACTGCATTCAGGGGAAATTTTTGAATTGAAATAACGTGACTTCCTGTTTGCATCGGACGTTCATATATAATTAATTGGGGCTTCCTGTCCTTAAGCTTTCCAGGTCTGGTCTCAATTTATATACATATAACACTGTTCTCCAGAATAAAGAAAGACAGACAAACGGACAGTGGAAATTTATTATATATTACTGTAGAATTACTTTCAAAAAGTTATTTAATTAGAGCCAAAATGAATCGGAAATTATTTATAAACTTTTGCTATTTGCAAATTCTATTAAACAAAGAAACAGTTATCTCATTGTAAAGTTTTCATCTCTAAGACTTATGTACTAAAAATCTACTGAAGTGTATAAATATAGTAAGAACGAATAGTTTAAACAAATAAAATAAGGTTAAAGTTTGTATATTTTTTTAGTAATACAATTTAGCAAAAGTGGAGATTTTTTTGTTGTTAATACATAAGAAATGCAATAGATGAGTAATTTGTAAATGTTTTTGAGGACTTCCTATATGTGAGGCCTGAGTAAAACTACCCTTTTGGTGCCCCGAGTATAGGGCTTGTTTATAAGTTTCTCTACGGTGTTTATATCAATATATTAGTGTATAATTATTTGTTCTATCATCAAAACAAAATACAGATCTTGCGGTCCTCTTTACCGAATTAATTAAAATTAACTTTTTAATCAATTATAAATAGTCTAATTAATTACATAATAATATATTTTACAACACGCTTACAATGAATTTCGTTCACCAATAAAACCTTAAAATAATTCATACTACAATGCACAGATGTTTATTTTTGTTGCTGAAGGATTAGAATATAGGCTTCATAGCACCATTACAACACGCTTACAATGAATTTCGTTCACCAATAAAACCTTAAAATAATTCATACTACAATGCACAGATGTTTATTTTTGTTGCTGAAGGATTAGAATATAGGCTTCATAGCACCATTACAACACGCTTACAATGAATTTCGTTCACCAATAAAACCTTAAAATAATTCATACTACAATGCACAGATGTTTATTTTTGTTGCTGAAGGATTAGAATATAGGCTTCATAGCACCATTACAACACGCTTACAATGAATTTCGTTCACCAATAAAACCTTAAAATAATTCATACTAC
>NW_019384931.1:348612-362061 GCF_000671375.1 Centruroides sculpturatus | reverse complement strand
CAATGCAAAAATACCGGGGATGTATTAATTTTATTTCGTACTGCTGCCAAGTGTTCCGACATCCTCACTTTTAGTTTCCGTTTCGTTTCTCCAACGTAGTAATACGGTACTCCACACGTACATTGAAGCCTGTAAACCACTCCATCTTCTTCCAATAAATCTTTCTTTCTGTAAGGTTCAGTCCTGATTGTTCCTGGTACTGCATTAACTCTCGCCATTTTTCACAGACATTAACATGAACAGCTAAAGATGATTCGCCTTTTATGTGCAAGATGTGTAATATAAGAAAAATTATGAAGAATTCCAGAAAATTCTCCAAAATTTTTCAAAAATCCTTTTTGAACGAAGGTCTTGCGAGAAGTGTTGTATTTATTTCTCTCTTATATAAATAAATGCTTATAATTAAATATTAGTGCATTAATTTCAAATATATTTAATTAGATTTTAACAATTTAAAATATTATTTTACTGATAATCTGAGAATATTTTAAATATTTAAACATTTTTAATGTATTAATTCTATGTTTTCCCGCGTATGAGAAGAATTTCTGTGTTCAAAATCCTTCTTTAAATTATAATTAATGAGTAAAATCCGATTGTTTGTTGACTTTATTTAAACATTTTTTACATTTTAATTAAAGTCGGAACCAAGATACATTTTTCTAATTTTAGAAATATCTGAATAACTAAGTGTAAACTTTTTTGTTATCAGTTTTCTTCCATTTTTCGCTTTTATTGTTGGAAGACTGGAATGCTTCGAGAAGAATCGTTCTTCGAACAACATAATTGAATTGTAATCAAATTCGTCGTTATGCACGTCGTATTCCCATCTTATGATAAATTGCTTCTCTTCACCTGTTAAAAAAAATATATATATAATAATAATAATAAATATGCTATAAAACCAATTACATAATTTTTGTAAATAAGCTTTTACAGAGAATATTCGAGGAATTAAAGTAATTTCCTGAACTGTAACCTTGAAGTTTGTCTCGAGAATTTTGAGAATAAGTTTATCTAAATTTAGGTTTTTATAATTTTGAATCGTTTTTAGATTTAAAAAAATAAAAATGATAGCTACAATGAATTTAACTCAAATTTAGAAGGGATTTTTGGAATTGAGAAATCGCTGAAATTTCTGTACGTGTTGTTGGCGAGTGGCGCCAGTGCCTATATTGAATTTTAAAATATGCATCCATATTTTTATTTAATAAGGTACATGTAAAATAATTCTTATCGTCTTTGAATTGGAAATACAGAAATTTCGGCGATTTCTCAATGCCTAGTTACTTTCCGCCCACCCTGCGCAATGTACTCTATCCGAGTACAAAACTCCGATATATTGTAGTTTGTTTTGTTAAGGTAAATAATAGGTTTGTTTCTATTTCTAATTTATTATTTATTTTTTAAACATTTCTTAAAGTTTTGTATATCTGAGTTGTGTGCCTCTGAACCATCTCTCTAGATGAAAATAGATGTAATTGTAATTTAAAATACTGTAATGCTATTTAAACATTATATTATCAATTATAATTCATTGAATAAATCAAGGAAGCACACAATAAGGCTATATTTTATCACAGTTTCGTCCATTAGAGTCAGATAGGCTAACGTGGAGAACAATGCTACAGTCCATAATAACCACGATTAACTATGAGATGCAGATTCGATCCTTCACAGAGACAGGCTTACAATGTGGCAATAAATAAACGTCTTTACAGTAGTTAATTGACTTTTGAGACATCGGTATATTATTTAAGTAAAATTCGTCTTATTCTTACCATCTAGAATATTATCCCAGAATATTATAATATTATCATTTCTTAATATTCTTTGATGCTCGTGGATTAATCCAATGGCGTGACATAATTCGTGAAGACATTTACTTAAATCGCATTTATCTGTATCTAACGACAATATTTGTTTACCGCCAGCACGTCCGATATACGAGGAACATCTACAACAAAATTAAATTCTAAATTAATTATAATTATAGTTTTAATTGATTTTAAAATTATAAATAATAAAAGTTTTATATTCATAACTATAAACATAAATATAATAATTTATAAAATTTCACATTTAATTATAATTAAAGTTTTAATTATATAAAATAAAAATAAAATAATTTTTAAATTTCATTTAATTAAATAATTAATAATAACTTGAATTCGTGATAATTAAATTTTCATGTGACTTACCTCGTGCCGGTTGTCACCATAATGTAATCCTTCTCACCCTCCCATGGTAGGAAAGTAATACATTTAGTCTTATAAGATAGAGTTTTCATGGCTTCTTCAATAATATTTTTGTAGTTATCTAAATCTTAAATAGTTATTAGTAATTTATTGTTATTATTTTAAAAAATATCATTAAATGTTTAATTAATTAATTTAATAATTGCTCTACAGATCCACTAATTAACATAGACTGCAACATAAATGTAAGCATAAAACTCAGCAAATATTATTAACATTTAAATTATATATTTAAAAAACATATTTACGTTCAAATTTAATTATAATCAATTAAAATAATTAAATAACTGTAAAATGTTTTCTCACACTTACCCGCATCTGGATCATACGTATAAGGAATTTTACCTTCAGGCCATAAAAATGAATGCATTTTAATTAAATTTCTACAAAATCTAGAAAAATATAAATTGTAATTTACAAAAAAAAAATTAAAGATTTGATCCGTCTTTAAATAAAATTGCTGTCTTCTCTTCAGTACCAACAACTTTACAGCGAAGAATCGATTGAAGTTGGTTTTAATGTAACATAAAGCAAAACTATAAAAACATTCATTACAGTTTCGACAGTGAAAGTAATTACTTTATTTTTAATTTTGTCTGAGAAATCGCGACAAATATATTTTGTTTCGCTTTTTAATAACGGTGGTAAAGCGAAAGTCTGTATAATTAATTTATATAAACCTTCGCTTTACGACCGCTTTCTGTAAACTCCCCGTTTTTACGACTAATTACTATAATTATATAAAATTTTATATTTATGCACTGCATTTTTTTCCTACGTTGGTATTATAGAATATAGTTGAAATGATTTTTTTCAGGGATAGAACTTTAATTGATAGTATTAAGCGTGTGGGAAATTACGATTCGATTCACGACGGCTTTGTTTCCAAAATCTAATTAATCATATTTATAATTTATTAAGAAAACACACACTTCACTATACAGTCGACCCCCCTATAAGATATAGATACGTTCCAATTTATTAGGAAACCGATTTCTTACAAGTCGTTCCAATCACAGCCCGACACGTGTCAAGTTTACGGACTACGGCTGATTGAAAGGTTTTCTTCCATAAAATTAATCGATTCTACACTAATCCGACTCAACATTTCCAAAATACGTATATTTTTTCGTAGTTTTATAGGAATCGTAATTATAGGGACCGTAATTATAGGGGGGTCGACTGTATTAAATACATCAACTTTATAGATGAATATCATTAAATTTTATACATTTTGATTTGTTATATTAGTTTTTAATATTTTTACTGCTTTGTTCATAATAAAAAAATACCGAACAATACTTAATCTTCAATAATCAATTCTTTTATTCTTTGTTAAATACTAAAGATCAAGGAAAAGTTTGCATCATGACTATTCAAACGTACTCTCTTCCTGAGTTAGTAGATTTAGCATTAAAGACTCCTATAATAGGAGTTGTAAACTTTGGAATCTTGAGAACTATTCTTCATATATTAATTAAGGAGATGGGGCTGCAATCCTTTTACACGAAACTAAACATTACAGATATGAAACCCCAAATACTTGATATGCCAGCTGCACCGAGACGTCCGTCTGACATTGCCGAATCGGTTGAAAGAGAGTTATTAACCGAATTAGAAGAAATAGAAGATATTGAAGGAGAAGTACCAGAATCAGAAAACATAAGTAATCTTTCAATTGGAGAAGAGCCTATCAAACCAGCAGAAGAAGAGGATGAAGAATGTGAAGAGTTTCAGCCGTCTACAATGGATTCTGAAGAATTTAAATCGAAGAAATCTGCAGAAACTAAATTATCGGAAAAATCTGCAGAAACTAAATTATCAGAAAAATCTTCAGAAACTAAATTATCAGAAAAATCTTCAGAAACTAAATTAATCGACAGTCGTAGTGTTGTATCTGATACTTCTTTCAAAGGACCCGCTGCTTTCCAAGAGGATATGGCTAAATTTTGGGAATCGACAACAGTAAATAGTAGAATAACCGCTTTAGAAAGTGGTTTGGAGAAGGTAAATTTATCATTTTCCTATAAATTAATTTCCGTAAGCAAATTTACATATTAACACAAATATAAACTTTTTCAGATCGTTGACATAATTGATGAACAAGCAAGAGATCTTGAACATTTTAGAAGAGATACAGAAAGAAGAAGAGCGAAAGATGTACTTAAAATATTCATTGAATATTTTAATAAATTTTAAATATTGTGAACGGCTCACGTATTTGTAAATTCTAAGTGACTCGTACAACATGGAATTCATATAACACGGAAAAATCAACAGTGTTATAGGGGGGTCGACTGNTATTACTAAAATGGAATCTTGTGTAACCAAAGAAGGATTCCAGATGACATTGGAAGAGAATGGCAAATATGTTTTACAGATTAATAATCAATTGCAAGATATAGACAAACGATTATTAAATTTGAATAGTAAGGTAAAAAATATAAAATAATTAATTGATTAAAATTATTCTAAATATTTTATTAAATCGTCAACAAGACCATAATTAATTAAAAATATTCATATTTTTGATTTAGCTCGAAGGAGATTATGAGATGCATGAAGTTCTGGATGACATATCTGATATAAAGAGCATTTTAAAAGTAAATAATTTTATGTGACATCAAATTATTTTCTTTTTAATTAAGAATTTGTATAATTTTTTTTCTGACCTAATTTAAAATCGAATTAATATTTTGATTTATATCTTAGATACCAACTAGAAAACAATTGGCTAGTCAATTTGGAACTGGTTAGTTACAAATGTTTTAATTTTAAAAATAATAATTAATTAAGCGTTTATAATAAGTATTTAAAATCATTATTTCAAAATTAATATATGTACATTTTTTTTAATTTTGAAGAAAACATTCAGTATGGTGAATATCCACCTGATATGCAACAAGTTTTGGGAGCAGCAATTAATTTGGAAGAGCTGCAAACGAAAGTAAGATACTTAGAAATTTGTCATTAATAATGGGAGTATATAGCCTTATTATAAATTAATTGATTTAGGTTAGCTTAATAATCTAACTAAAGCTATAAAATATGTTTCAACCACTGAAGAAAATACCAACAGTCTAATTGGCTTTAATACACGATAACCCAAAATTTACCATTCAAATTTCATGCTTGGACCAGAAAGATTAAACGTGAATCCGTTCTGGACCATCTGTATAAATAACAAAGCTTAACTTTACGAATTTATTAGGTAACCGCAGTAGAAGAGCGGATAGAACAAATTGCAGAATCTAACAAAGAAATGCTGCGAATGAGAGCCGAAGAAGCAATCGCTAATGAAGAGAAAATGGCTGAAACAGAAGCTATTATCGAAAATCTTTCTTTATACATGGATACAGCAAAAGAAAAAATGTCAGACTTTTACGAATTGTTAAATGTTTTAAATAAAAAATTGTATAATTTAACAGAGACCGTTACGGAAATTGCAAAAATTCAGGACGACATGACGGAGGAGGTTATTAATTAAGAAAATCATATTACAATAAATGGTTAAATATTTAATTTTTTAAATTACTATTAAATACTTTACAGGGTAGAAAAAATCTTCAAGATGTTGAAGATCAATTGAAAGAAATTTTTAAAGAATTGAAAAAGCTTTCGATTATAAATGTATATTTTTCATTCGTTTTTAATATTTCATATATTTATAAAGTTGTTATAAATAATTAAACCATTTTATTTTAATATTTATCAAATTTTAATTTAACAAAATATAGGATATACAAGTTCATGTGGAAGAAATTCGAAATTATAAAGCAGACAGAAGTGAAATGATAGAAGAACTTGAAAAAGTAAGAATAATTCTTTTACATTATATTATTTAGAATTCCTTTAAAAGAATATGTTATGTAAAAGTACTTTAGAAAAACAATACATTGTTTACTTCATTAGTAAATATAGTAAATGAAACATAGCGTGTCGTAAATTACATTTATCTTATAGCGTATCTATCTGCTGATATAACGGGTAAAAATTCTTCGTATATTTCTATAATAACCTGTTACATTCGAGGATGTCAGGGTCAGCTATAAAGTGAGCTTCAAATGAGATATGATACGTGATACAAACAGTCTACAGTGTATTACGGTAAATCGAGAGACAGAAACGTCATACTTTCAAGCGGAGATGCTGCCTAGCGACCATTCCACATAATAACAGAAATTCCCAATTACTGTATTGGGTCGGATATTTCAGAAAGCCCTTTTTTTAAACTCTTTTCGCTTTGTGGGTACTAAGAGGGCCTCTTTTACAGGTCCATTATGAGTTCGGCCAGGCCCTTAATGGAGCGCTAGGTGGTGAAGGAGGGGCCCGAGAACCACCCACGAAAAACTCCTGGGGTTTTTACGACCGTCGGAATTCGATTCCGGGTCTCCCAGAAAGGTAGATTGCCACATTAAGCTCGGCAATCCGGCCGTCTAAATCCTGGGGTCAACAGTGTACCATATAGAAAATAAATTTTGAGTAATATTTAAAATAAATATATTAATTTCATTCCAGAAAGCCGATAAGACACAACTAGACGAAAAAGTCAATAAATCGGAATATTTAACTTCCTGTGAAGAAATAAATTCAGGTTTCAACGACATAATCGCTAAAATTTCTGGTCAAGTAAGTTCATTAATTTCATTTAATAAATTAAATAATAAGCGTAATTAACAATGTTTGTTTATTACACTCTTCTATTAATCCATTGACATTTTCAAGTACAATAGAAACTAGCCATAAAAGCAGTTCAATCGAGTAAAATGTCTCATCGCATTATTTCGAGGTTAATAAATAATAATGTTTTAAAGTAGATTTTTCAATTATTGTGCAAATGAAGATCGGATCTCCCTGAATGGAAAATCGGGCATTTTGCTCCAAAATGTAGGGTTCTTTTAACGTGTTCTTTTCAGCAAACAAATCAAAATTGTTAGAAAGCATTGGAATAATTTACACCTAAAATCGACTCATTTGTTTAAACTTTAATTGTTTCATTCCCACCTCCAAAAACTGTACTAATTCGGGAAGAAAAAACGTTAATTAAAGGAGGAAAGAGTTGCATTCATTTATTTGGATCCATAGCATAAAAATAAGATTAGTGAAATTACATTTATACAGCCGTACACTTAGTTTGCTGTGTATAATTTATCGCGTACCCATATTCCAAAACGCGGAAGAAGAAACTATGGCATTAATCCGAATTAGTGTTATTGCGAAGTTTTATTATAGAATAATTACTATTATTTTGATAGGAGCAAACATTGGAAAGAACAGTACAAGATTTAACTGTACTTGTGAACCAGAAACTCGAAAGAAAGGAATTGGATAATTATAAAGAAAATCTGAAAGAACGACTGAAGACGATTGTTACGAAATTGAAGCAATTGAAAGAAGCAGTAGAAGAAGGACCAAGTGCTGCGGGCGTTAAGCTGTAAATTTTGAAAAAGAATTTTATAAAATTAAAATCAATGAAATTTCTAAATAATATATCAAAATTAATTTTTAATTTTATTAGACGGTGCATATCTTGCGATAGACCACTAAGACCGAATGAGAGAAAGTGAGATTTATTCTTATATATCAAAAAATACCTTAATAATTTAATTTTTAAAATTAAATATTACATTAAATTTACAAAATTTGGATTTTTCAGTGTTGTAATAAGCGATGGTAGCCATAATGCAACGATGCCAAAACGCATCGGAGATCAATTACTAGAATGGTAAATAAATTAAATTATTCGCTATTTTTATAATATTCTGGATGACATATCTGATATAAAGAGCATTTTAAAAGTAAATAATTTTATGTGACATCAAATTATTTTCTTTTTAATTAAGAATTTGTATAATTTTTTTTCTGACCTAATTTAAAATCGAATTAATATTTTGATTTATATCTTAGATACCAACTAGAAAACAATTGGCTAGTCAATTTGGAACTGGTTAGTTACAAATGTTTTAATTTTAAAAATAATAATTAATTAAGCGTTTATAATAAGTATTTAAAATCATTATTTCAAAATTAATATATGTACATTTTTTTTAATTTTGAAGAAAACATTCAGTATGGTGAATATCCACCTGATATGCAACAAGTTTTGGGAGCAGCAATTAATTTGGAAGAGCTGCAAACGAAAGTAAGATACTTAGAAATTTGTCATTAATAATGGGAGTATATAGCCTTATTATAAATTAATTGATTTAGGTTAGCTTAATAATCTAACTAAAGCTATAAAATATGTTTCAACCACTGAAGAAAATACCAACAGTCTAATTGGCTTTAATACACGATAACCCAAAATTTACCATTCAAATTTAATGCTTGGACCAGAANTGGTTATTTAGAAAAATCAGAACGTGTTCGTGTTTAATTAAATAACGTATTGCTTTTTCTTCTTTTTTATCATTATAATGCAAAATTTATTAAATATTTAAAAAGTTGTTTGATTTTTTTTGTAGGTAATACATTTTGGAATGTTTTTCATGCTTTTTTAAGCATATAGCTAAAATTTTAAAAGTAATTAATAAAAATTATATATGTTTACAAATTGATATTTTTCTTAAATATTTTCGATAATGACAAACATAAAAATAAAAAAAAATTGTGAATTGTTTTATTATTATTCTTTCCGCACTGTGGGCCTTTTAATCATCCCGTCGTGGATTCGCTCAGGCCCACAATGAAATGGGAACTGACATACAACCCCTGAAAATTCCTCGTATTTTTCGACCCGTCCGGATTCATATCCGCATCCATACGAACTGTATGATGACACTTTAATCGATCAGAATCCTGACAACTCAAAACTGTGCTAATCTTAATCCTTAATGAAATTTGACGAGCGTGGATATAAATGTCATAAAGTTCGGTAGAGGCAAACCGTCAAGTAAGTGAACGAACGAACGAACGGTTTAACAAAGTGAACCTTACTATACAGGAATTACAACACTTTTTATCTATCCGAATTCATATTTTGTTTTAAAAAAACGCATTACCTGGACAAAATATGAGTATCGTCGTCATTTGCTAATATTTTTCGATCTATGTATCAAATTTCACAGAGATCCGTCCATTCGTTCCCGAAATATCGATATTTTTCATTTCTGTTTAAAGATCCTTTTTTTTCTCCTTCAGTCAAAAAAGTTACGTTTCGCAAAATGTCCGCTACGAGTGTGCTTATTATTATGTGTATTATTTTTATTTTATTTTTTATTTGTTTTGACAAACATTTGAATTTTTAAATAACACAATATTGAACTTAATTAAATCATGTGGGAAAAATCCAGTTCTTTCCCTCTGGAACTAGAACTGAATTGATCCAAAAGTATTCCGACAGATGGTTTCTCGGAACTTATTAGTCTCTTGGACTAGATAGTTCCAAGGAATCATTATTTTCTGTCGAAATCGACAGTTTTTCATCGGTTATATATATATACTGTATATGTATATAAAACCGATGAGAAACCGATGAAAAATATATATATATTTCGGTTTTCAAGCGAATATGCCAAGCGGTTTCGTTCCCTAAACACTGGCAGTTCGGTCGTGGGTTCGCGCATGGCCAAGACGGATTGACCATGACGGATTGGTCCACGTGGCCAAGACGGATTGGCCACGTGGAGTTTTCCGGGTTTTCTCCATGTCTGTAATGCCTGAATAGGGGCTAAAAAGATCCCGTGAAGGCATTCCCCCTGACAGATAGTCCAAGTGATGCTTAACGAAAACAAAATAAATCAAATGCACACTTGGCGATGCGTTGATTACACATGACAATTCTTTTCAGTGTTGCTTTAAAGTATATAATGTGATAATAATTCCTTCAAACTGTATGTAACGAAATAAATCTGCAATGCGCTGCTAAGTATGCGTTTGAAAACCGAAATATTGTTCTATTAAAAATAGCATTGGCACATACCAAAACTATATTTAATTTACTCTTTCCGCGCCAATAGCCTCTAACAATTGCTGCCACCACAATTACAGCTTTTGACGTCGGAACGATTACTTGACAGCCCCGATACCACGACTTTCCATAGACAAACATTTATGAATGTAAAACGTAGACATTGAATGAAATATTCATACTTTATTGTGTTTTGTGTACATCTAATATAAAACAGTAATAATTTGAAAACGATTGACCTAGGCATGCTCGACAGCAGTTTCTGTACCAGTAAGGTTTACAGGTATGTTTTTGGAGATTATTTATAGTTTACACTGTAGATCTACAGATACATTCTTCTACGTATAAAGAATGTATCTGTGGATCTTCAACACGTATTGTAACGTTATATTTTTTCTATAAGATCATCTAAAAACCATTCTGAATCGACATACCATCAATCTAGGCCTTTCCAGTGAGAAACAAACTATCAGAACGGAGTATTGTATTACTTTTGAAAGCTTGAAAAAAGAGGGCCGTTCTTATGTTGTACAAGCCGTTTACTGAGAAACAGACATCATTTCCAATATACTTAGAATCAATAGTGTTTCGCTTGTTTCTATATGAAATTAGAGACTTTCAAGGACCGCTAGAAAAGTCAATGCCGAATCTCCATCGAGGACGGTTGTGGATCTTGCGATCATCATTGTTTCAAATCAGATTTGATACAATGAGGACATTAATTTTTGCAATTTGATTTGTTACTTTGAAGTCAATTCAGAATTTCTGTAGAACAATGTATCAGTATTCAATAAAGTAACTTATTTACATTCTTTTGTGAAGTGGTTAGAGGAAAAGAGTTAAGAGCTCAACAGCCGCAGAGCAGCATACTAGTAAATTAATTAAATAAGCATTTAGAAATGTTTCCTATATAAATAAATTTTTTGTAATGACAGTGCTGTTAAAAACGGAGAAACTTCCGTGTAAAAAACAACTTCTCTTTTTAACTATTTTTACTTTTTTGCATGTAATATTATATTATATTACAATAGAGAGAAAGTAGGTCTGTCAAAAAATGACCCACGAAGATGATTTTTACATTTTTAGACTCGAGGCTCCTTGAAACGTCGAGAAATGCAAAGAAAATTTCAGGTGTTTTTCTAAATGTATGGTTATGTGTGGGGAGAACGATTTCATTCACCCTCTTTGAAGCGTAATAATTCCGGTGCATTTTGTCTACAATTTCTGAAATTTAGCAAAGAAGTTTGTGTACTGTATTGGGGATTTTTGTTATTAAATTTTGGTGGTTAAAGATCGAAAAGATGGAAAGATAAAGGAGGATCTTGTGTCATATATCGAGTAGGGTCGGACTTAATGACGATTTAACTCGTCATTATCATTTAAATTTTTTTTTATAAAACTCATCCCTACCACCAAAATTTTTAATTGCTTAAAGTTGTAATAAAAAGGAAAAAATAAAAAATTATTGACTATTTCTCAACATAAATAAGTAAGAATGCTTGTAATTTCAATCGTACAGTTTTTATCCATTTCCTAAAAATTACAGAAATTTCTATTTAATTTTTTGTATAAGACACAAATATAATATAATAATTTATTTTTTAAATTATGAGTGCGAATTTAAGGATATTTTCGTGCAAAATAAAACATTGTCACAACAAACCGTAGTTTCACTACCGGCGCATTTCCACTTAACCAATTTCCGCATTTATTAAAGCAATTTCTTATATGGAAATTCGACCGAATATCTTATTATTGGATACTACAATATTAAAATTAGTTTTTAATATAATTAATATTACATTACATTCTGTACACTTCATTACTATACAAATAGAAATAACAATTAATATTTATATTCTGATTTGTTTTTCCATTGACAGCCTATCAGTATTATTAACACGCTCAGAAACTAAAGTAATTGAACAATTTTCTCTATCGAAGTTTAGGAGCATCTTCCGTATACACATTACGAACATTTTTTACTGTTTGTACCACTTTTATCCTTTCAGAAACTCATAAGGCATAATATTGCCCATATGCATTTTATCCGAACACATTTCGACTTGATTGTCACGCTTCGCACTAAGTGAAGTAAAGAGTTTAAAATAAGCTTCTAAACAGAAAATACAATCTCGCATTAGCCATATCGTCTTTAATTTCACAAGTGTTATAATTAAATCACAACATGTGTTAAGTAATACCAGCTATTAAAAACATGCAAAAATTTGTGTCCGAGCCAATACAATCTTTACTTATTAACTAGGGCATCCCAGAAGTGTGTGAAAGCGACGTTGTCTATCAACAAGGTTGTAATACTGACGATTGAGATGAAAAAAACACTTAGTGCGAAGCGTGAAAAGCATTACATCTCTATGTGATCTGACCGCCGTGTTTAAGATGCCGGAGTCGAAAATGTGTGACCAGTAAATGCAATTTTCATTTTATTATACAATGTTTACGAATTATATTTATAGTTTTTGTAGTTTAGTTTATTATTATGCATAGAGTTACAAAATTCAAGAAAAATGCTTAAGAGTAGACAATACGTAAAAAGGTATCTTCTAACAACGTCTTTTAGCACGCACGTGAGGAAATTAACAGTTCCATGGCTAAGTCGACCTTTCGCGGTGGACGAGTAGCCTCAAATGAAAGTTCGAATCCACCGTGAAACTGTTAATTCTCTCACGCGCATGCCAAAAGACGTTGTTAGAAGATACCTTTTTACGTATTGTCTACTCTTAAGCATTTTTCATAAATTTTGTAACTTTAACTTACCTGGCAATTATTATCAAATATTATTATGAAATTTCATTGCGTTATTTTTTATCTTAAATAATGCATACTTCTTGTTTAAGTATATCGAGAAGGGTAGTGGTTAGGGTCTAGGAATAGATTAATTCGCTCTCAATTATTTTAATGGAAATAATTAATTCGGACTTCGAACGATTCCGAGTTCGAACGGTCTCCTGCAATAAATTAAATACGAAGTACGTGGCACCACTTATTTGATATCATCCTAAGTTATTTGAAATATTTTACGTTTAATAAATGAGTAATAATTATTAAATACGTAATTAAATTATTTGAAATAAACTTATCCTTTGTTTTTCAAAGAAACTTTATTATGTTTTATTTTCTGAAATATTTTCACGAACTGTAACACAGACATGTCATCAATGTTAAATTGATATCATTGTATCTGCATTGTCTTCAGAAATTCGATATTTTTCAAGTATCGAATTATATAAACAGCTTCAACCAAACTTATTGGTTTTCACA
>NW_019384931.1:341306-348249 GCF_000671375.1 Centruroides sculpturatus | reverse complement strand
TTAATGTAAGGAATTTATAAAGTAAAGAAGAAGAAAATCCTTAATTTATAAGCTAGAAGATTATGATTATCTATATAATTACTTTGTAAGTACTGTATTATAATTATATTAATTGTAATATTATCATTATTAGAAAATTTTAATTAATTTATCATTATAGATGTTTATTCCTTTCCTATCAAGAAACTGTTTCAGCGAATAATGAAACTTTCAATTATACCTTTTATAAGAGCTTCATAAAAAATGTGGATTTAGCAAATAACGAAACCTTTAATTATACTTTGTATAAGAGTTCTATGGAAAATGCTGATTTATTCGAAGGCGATATTAGATTGGATACGTCATTTGGAGAGGTAATTTATAAATTTTTACACATTTAACCTTCGTTTGTTCATTTTTAGGACCTATTGTTTTTGGAGGTTCGAGGAAAAAGCGATGCCGGGATGCTCTTCCAATGATGTTTGTACCTTCTAATTTTTTAACAGAATCGCAAGACGTGTCCAATTCCCTGGTTAGGGTCTATCCATTAAGTTCTCTTGTTCACTTGTGTGTTACATATCAGAATTGCACGTTCATTATGAAGGAATTTCTCGGAAATCTTTTACGGTGACCTTGGAATCCAGACCTTGCCGAAGATCAAGAATTAGACGAATGAGAATGTGGCATCCCAATCATATGTGATCACCAGTGTAATTAAGATTTCTCAAATAGAAGAAACAATGTCTTGATATTTAATATTTTTATGCGTACTTTGTTTTCCGGATTTTCTGCTCCTTCCTTCTTGCAGACGCAAGAGAAGCCTTATGTAGTGCCCATTGTGAGTTTGTTCAGGTCCATGATGAGGGACTTGGCAAACCCTCAATGGGCACAAGAATTTTCGCGGATCGTTTGGGTTTTTATTCAAAATGGCGATGCTTTTCGTGGTATCTGTATTCGAACTGGCGAATAGATAACAGATGGCACAAACTTTGTAAAGTCTCTTAATATATATTCAATATTGTATTGATATAAAATTATATGCAAAAATTTTTAAAATTAATTAAAGAAATTTAAAATATTTAGAGTCGAGCAGTTGTACTGAATCAGAGTAAACTTTGGGATGATGGTATAATATATTACAAGTTTTCTCCTCGCTTAAGTACGTTATTTTGCTGTATTTGAAATAATTAATGATATCGATTGAAATAATAATAGTAGTTTCTACTAGATATTGGCAGAAAGATTAATTTAATAACAATTTTTCAAATCGTCGAGCATGTAACTTGCTTACGTTTTGTATATAGAAAAACAGAGGATGATTATATTTACATACAGGAAGGGAAAGGGTAAGAATATTGATACAGATACTTAATTATTTACGTCATATTTATTTTAATATATATATATATATATTTCAGATGTAATTCTATGGTTGGAAAGGAAGGTGGACGTCAGATTCTTAATTTAGGAAGTGGATGTTGGAACCTCGGAATAATATATCACGAATTAGGCCACGTTATTGGCTTGTATCACGAACACAATCGACCGGATCGTGATAAATATATAAGAATTTTATGGAATAATATTAGAGATAGTAAGTCATACTGTTCGATAAATTTTATGCATAAATAGTTTGAACTGATGACTTTTTTTAACAAATAGGTTATATCACGGGTTTTGCGTTGTACGACGAGAACGACTTGAGAATATGTGACGATTATAGTTACGATAGCATTATGCATTATGGTCCTAAAGCCTTCGCTAAATATGGTAAAGTAAGTTTCGAGCCAATTCTTCCAAATGTTACCATTAAAGAAACTTACGAATGGGAATTTTACTCAGAATCCGACATTAAATGTATTAACAAGTTATACAATTGCGAATAAATTCTGTTGTGAATATATAAATAAAATTTAGTTCATTATGTGAATTTTAATGGCAAAACTTTATTTTATACGGGAAATAATTAAATTTTTCCTTTTTGAGTGGTATTGAATATCCTAGTTCATACACAAGTATGTTTCGTAGCTCTATACTTAATTTGTCTAATATGGATTATTTATTTATAAATTAAATGAAGACACAGATTGTCCAAAAATTGGCTACCACCATTTATTCACTTAATTTATAAAAAAAGCTAGCTGTTACCGGCGACTTTGCCCACGCAGATTTTGCAAGCAAACCCCATTTATATTCAGTATTTCAACAACCATAGTAATTGTTATATAACACCTACCGCTGCGAATGATGAGAATTGCCGAGAATCAAACGAACTATCTTCAATTTGATCAATTTTCTGGAACGTTTACGATCGTTCTATAATCGAACCAATACGCAATAACAAATTCGAATTTAAAACGGTTCGAACATTTTTAAAATCGAAATAGATAAAAATATTTATAACATTGTCTGAAATGTTATCAATTTAATACACCTAAGTACTCAATGAAAATTAAACGTAGTTGAAAACGAAAAATCGCATCTAAAATACTTCAGTAGAAGCCGTTCTTCCGGTTAAGCCTTAATTCTCTCCCTCTCCCTCTTCCCCCGCGGAGGAATTTCGAAAAATTCCCTCTTAGTGTACGTTTTTATGACGTACCCTAACTGTGTACCGAATTTCACCTCTTTAGGTTCAGCGGTTTGCTCTGGGCGATGATGAATTAGTCATTCAGTCAGCCAAGACAAGTAATTTTATATATTTACATTATCATCATCCGACGAAATTCAACCACGGATTATTTATATTGTCTCGAAATTGATTTATGTTAGTGCCTACGAAGACAATTTATTTATGTACATAGCAACTTTGAGAGTTTTACGTAAGCGTCCTCTTATCTTATTATCGCGGAATGACCGGCATGCCGGTATATCCGAAACAGACCATGAAATCAGATATTTCCGTACGGTAAAAACCGCCATGCCGATTTAAGTGAGGTTATAGATCCCTGTCTAGAGAGTGCATTAGAAAAACGAACGAGTTTTTATTCTAAAACTGTGAAACTGTCAACGGTACACGAAAAACTACTATTATGTGTTTAATTTCTTCATTTTGTCTTCTTTCTAACGACTTAAAATACTCTTGAAATTCCGAAAGTGCTTATTTATGTGTTGTTTTTTTAGTTAAGTTATGGCAACGCAACACTTGGGTGATCTGCCTAGAGTAGGGGTTCCCAAAGTGGTCGATATCGATCCCTGGGGTCGATAAGAGTTCTCCAGGGGGCAATTAATACACGAGGGTCGAAAGGGAGTCGATAAATACCAAAGTGGATCAATTAAACTGTCTAAGAAAAAAATAGAATATTTCAATAAAAATTCGAAATATGGATATGATCAACAACATTACTGACTACCCTTGTTATAACTTGAGTTTTGCCTAAGGCTACGCCGCTTTAAGCATGTGCTACTCTGTTTTCACGCATCTGGCAACTGTACTAGTGTTACAAACATGTTATGAACGTTGGTAGTTCATTATACACAGACATACTTTGCACGGTTACATTCTAGTAGGGTTGTCACTCTAAGTATTTTATATCTAAATGTAGATATTTTGTCCTTTACAGAGAAAATATCGTAATATATCGAAGATCATTAATATAGTACAGAAGCCTTTGCAAGGAAAAAAACGTTACAATTGTTCAAGCTCGAACAATCATAATGGCCTTTCAAGTAAAAATGGAGCTATTTAAATCTTCACTGGCACATCCGATTTTAAATATTTTTCAAACTTGCGAAGAAAATGAAAATATAATCTCCATATGAACCGGGGAGGAGACGAAAGAAAGAAAAAAAATGAAAAGATTTCCGACCATGATTTGGAGATATATACTGTATTAAACATCTTGATAAATTAAGAGCACGATTCGAAGACTTGGAGAATATGCACGTTTCCGAATGGTTTGCTAATCCATTTGATGTTAAAATAGATAATGAAGGTAGTGAACCTGGCTTAGAAGATGAACTGATTGAAATATGTGTAGATCTCGAAGCTAAAGCGTTGTTTAAAAATAAAAACCTCAGTGAATTTTGGAGCAATAACAATATTGCCACTGAATATCCCAAGCTCAGAGCAGAAGCTGAATCTTTCTTACTCGCATTCCCAACTTCATACATGGTTGAAGCTGATTTTAGCCACGCCAACGCAATTTTGACAAAATAGAGGAACAGATCGAACTTGGAAAACCGTGGTGATTTGCGACTAAAACTTACCAATTTTCAACCGAATATCAATAATCTTGCCGCTTCTCTTCAGACACATCCATTCCACTAATATTAACTATTTTAATAGAAAGGTATGTTAACATATTTTTAAAGCATTCAGTAGTAGTCGCAAAATGACAGTAAGAGGTTTTTTCATCCGATATAACTTGTTATATTTTCAGAAATAATTGTGTAGTTTACGTATGACACGTACGGTTTAAGAACTATAGGCAAATTTCCATCTATCCATAATTTTGCTATTATTTTTTAAGATTATAAATCAGTGAAAATATCTCCATTTTCTGTTAATGTTATTGGGTGGATTTTATAAGATATGAGAACTATAAATTCTTTTGTTGGGTTGTTACGCGGGTCTCCTTATCGCTTAACATCAGAAATGCAAAAAATGATTTAATGTTTTTGTTAAATACATAATCAGGGGGTCGATAAGAAGGCAAATATTCTATAAAGGGGACGACGGGATAAAAAGTTTGGGGACCCCTAGCCTAGAGAAATGGTTTCCGGGATGTCTTTTATAAAGATAATTCGCACCTATTCGAGTGTTACAGACGTGGAGAAAACCCAGAAAACACTTGGCTAGCCCGTCCTGGCGAAGCCCGAACCCAGGACGAAACTCCCAGTGTTCGAGAAACAGAACCGCGGGTCGAGAAATCCCCTGTAATTTTACGGGGGTGGTCCGTTCAGATATGTCTGGTCCGTTTCTCACCACCCAGTCGCCCCATTGTGGGCCTGGCCGATTTTAATGGGTTAAGAGTTTAAAAAAAACTACTACTACTAATGTCATCAAGCAATTAATTCTTTTAGTCTTGTAAACGAAAACTCTCTTCCTGATTCCAAGTCAGTCAAATCTTACAATGTTATTATTTTATTGCTCTCGGAAAAACGTTTTCTGTAACGTTTAATTAACAACTAGTTTTGTTACATCTGATTAATTTAATTTTATATTTCAGTCGCATTTAACCGGCATGACGGTAACCCCGGAATTTCCGACACGCTGGTCTCCCCATTTATATGCGGCATGCCAGTCATTCCGCAAAAATACGATATGAGGACCAAATCACACGATACTTCGCAACATTCGTATCGCAACTAAGAACAAACTGTGTGGACAAACTTATACTTATTTGCGAGTATTTGAGGTCCCTAACAACGGGCTATAAATTTCCTGTGTCTAAACCTACTGTTTATATTAATAAAAACAAGTAAAACGGCAAAACCGTATTTGGAACAAGACTATGTCTCATAGACTCACTACTAAGCGCAATCACTTTGACAATCGAGGCGGATCTTGTTCTCATTCTCCAATCTTCTTTGGTATCGCTGTTTTTGGGCGCGATCGTTCAAACTTCGCCGGCCACCATGCATTTTCGGCATGCACCGGCAAATTTCTCTCCGTTGCGTGTCGGCCCGAGTTGAATTTTTGTCGATGCGTAACAAAATTTCTCGTTTTTGAAAAACTAATCGTGGTTATTTTATCCTCCGATATTATTATTTTTATTTTGTACAAACAATATACAGTTTAACCCGATTATAACTTTATCGGATGTAATTACGACACTAATACGTCAAATTTTTATCGGTCTCACAATTTTACTATACTGTATCATCTGTTCTGGTTTTAATTTTTTCCTTCCGTGTTAGGAAGATCATCAAAAAACCATTCTGAATCGACATACCATCAATCTAGGCCTTTCCGATGAGAAACAAACTATCAGCACGGAGTAATGAATTACTTTTGAAAGCTTGAAAAAAGAGGGCCGTTCTTATGTTGTACAAGCCGTTTACTGAGAAACAGACATCATTTCCAATATACTTAGAATCAATAGTGTTTCGCTTGTTTCTATATGAAATTAGAGACTTTCAAGGACCGCTAGAAAAGTCAATGCCGAATCTCCATCGAGGACGGTTGTGGATCTTGCGATCATCATTGTTTCAAATCAGATTTGATACAATGAGGACATTAATTTTTGCAATTTGATTTGTTACTTTGAAGTCAATTCAGAATTTCTGTAGAACAATGTATCAATATTCAATAAAGTAACTTATTTACATTCTTTTGTAAAGTGGTTAGAGGAAAAGAGTTAAGAGCTCAACAGCCGCAGAGCAGCATACTAGTAAATTAATTAAATAAGCATTTAGAAATGTTTCCCATATAAATAAATTTTTTGTAATGACAGTGCTGTAAAAAACGGGGAAACTTCCGTATAATAAACAACTTCTCTTTTTAACCATTTTTACTTTTTTGGAAGTAATATTATATTATACTAGCTGCAAGGACCCACTTCGCTGGGTTTTTATTTGTTCGTACATTTGTATATAGTATAGTTTTTTTTATATATATAAAAGACTGTTTTTCTAAGTAATCTAGAATCTAGCTGCAAGGACCCGCTTCGCTGGGTTTTTATTTGTGGGCAAAGAGTAACGATAGTGAAGATTAAGATAATTACGTTATAGCCAATCTTACCCGTTTTCACAAAATGCAAGAGTTAAGTTTCCCGTTTTCAGACGTTTCCAGAGAATTTTTACATGAGCATAAAAATATGTTCGATTTCCCGCAAAAGCGCAAAAAACCGCCTGTAAATCTTGCATGCCGCTTTATATTAACACTTCCTGGTCCCGATTCTATTTCTGAACGTCTCCTGTTCACGTCCAGTCAAACGCACTATTTTCAACGTTTCTGGAACGTTTACGATCGTTCTATAATCGAACCAATATTCGAATTTTATGTTCGAATTAAATTCGAACA
>NW_019384931.1:325631-339784 GCF_000671375.1 Centruroides sculpturatus | reverse complement strand
CCTGGTCCCGATTCTATTTCTGAACGTCTCCTGTTCACGTCCAGTCAAACGCACTATTTTCAACGTTTCTGGAACGTTTACGATCGTTCTATAATCGAACCAATATTCGAATTTTATGTTCGAATTAAATTCGAACAAATTCGAACAAAACATTCGAAATAGAAAGCCACTTTCAACCACTTTCAGCCTCATATCTCCCGCACCCTTATAGCTATCGAGACGCAACCACCCCTATGCACGAATGGAGACTTGGGGCTACTATCACATACAAACACCATTCACGTGCGATGTGTAGTTTTGGCGGAAAAGTGAAATATAGGGACATGCACGTCCATTTTTATATGTCCATTTATATATATATATATAGATATAGATATAGATATAGATAATAGAGAGAAAGTAGGTCTGTCAAAAAATGATCCACGAAGATGATTTTTACATTTTTAGACTCGAGGCTCCTTGAAACGTCGAGAAATGCAAAGAAAATTTCAGGTGTTTTTCTAAATGTATGGGTATGTGTAGGGAGAACGATTTTATTCACCCTCTTTGAAGCGTAATAACTCCAGTGCATTTTGTCTTAAATTTCTAAAATTTAGCAAAGAAGTTTGTGTATTGGGGATTTTTGCTATTAAATTTTGGTGGTTAAAGATCGAAAAGATGGAAAGATAAAAGAGGGTCGTGTGTTATATCTAGAGTAGGGTCGAACTTAACGACTATTTTACTCGTCATTAGCATTTAAATTTTTTTTATAAAACTCATCCCTACCCCCAAAATTAAGCGTTTTGCCATTTTGTAATAGTTATAAAATATAAAAAGATTTTAAAAATATATATCACCACAGATGGCGTCACCAAATGTTACCTGCAAAGTTAAGCAACTCGTTACTGGATTTCTTCCGTTGGACATTAAAAATATTTGTATTTACGAAGTCTTCCCGATAAGCATTCATTCCCTCGATAGATCGCTCTGGAATTACGTTGTCGTAGGCCAACAAACGAATGCAGTCGTTTAGGCAAAAACGTTTCAAACAAAATTTTTAATTGCTTAAAGTTGTAATAAAAAGGAAAAAGTAGAAAATTATTGACAATTTCTCAACATAAATAGGTAAGAATGCTTGTAATTTCAATCGTACAGTTTTTATCCATTTCCTAAAAAATACAGAAATTTCTAGTTGATTTTTTGTATAAGACACAAATATAATATAATGATTTATTTTTAATTTATGAATGCGAGTTTAAAAATATTTTCGTGAAAAATGAAACATTGTTACAACAAACCGTAGTTTCACTACCGGCGCATTTCCACTTAACCAATTTCTGCGCTTATCGGAAGCAATTTCTTATATGGAAATTCGACCGAATATCTAATTATTGGATACTAAAATATTAAAATTAGTTTTTAATATAATTAATATGAACTTACATTCTGTACACTTTATTAATGTACAAATAGCAATAACAGTTAATACTTCTATTCTGATTTGTTTTTCCATTGACAGCCGATCAGTGTTATTAAGAAGTTCAGAAACTAAAGTAATTCAAAAATTTTCTCTATCGAACTTCAGGAGCATCTTCCGTATACACATTACCAACACTTTTTACTGTTTGTACTATTTTGATGCTTTCTGAAACTCATAAGGCATAATATTGCAGATATTCTTTTTATCCGAAGACATTTCGACTTGATTTTATTCGAACAAAATGTGAAGTAAAAAGTTTAAAATAAGCTTCTAAACAGAAAATACAATTTCGCATTATCCGTATCGTCTTCAACTTCACAAGTGTTATAATTAAATCACAATATCTGTGTTCAGTAATGTCAGCTATTAAAAACATGCAAAAATTTGTGTTGGAGCCAATACAATCTTTATTTATTAACTAGGGCATCCCAGAAGTGTGTGAAAGCGACGTTGTCTACCATGAAGGTTGTAATACTGACGATTGAGATGAAAAAAACCACTTAGTGCGTGAAAAGCATTACACCCCTGTGGGATCTGACCGCCGTGTTTAATTAAGATGCCGGAGTCGAAAGTGTGTGACCAGTAAATCCAATTTTCATTTTATTATACAGTGTTTACGTATTATATTTATAGTTTTCGTGGTTTAGTTTATTATTATGCATAGAGTTACAAAATAAAAAAAAAAAAAAATGCATAAAAGTAGACAATACGTAAAAAGGTATCTTCTACATCGTCTTTTAGCATGCACGTGAGGAAATTAACAATTCCACGGCAGAGTCGATTTTTCGCGGTGGACGAGTAGCCTCAAATGAAAGTTCGAATCCGCCGTGGAACTGTTAATTTCCTCACGTGCTTGCTAAAAGACGTTGTTAGAAGATATCTCTTTACATATTATCTAAGTTTAAGCATTTTTCATAAATTTTGTAACTTTAACTTACCTGGAAATTATTATCAAATACTATTATGAAATTTCATTGTGTTATTTTTTACCTTAAATAATGCATATTTGTTGTTTAAGTATATCGAGAATGGTACTGTTTAGGGTCTACGAATAGATTAATTCGCTCTCTATTATTTTAATGGAAATAATTAATTCGGACTTCGAACGATTCCGAGTTCGAACGGCCTCCTGCAATAAATTAAATACGAAGTACGTGGCACCACTTATTTGATATCATCCTAAGTTATTTGAAATATTTTACGTTTAATAAATGAGTAATAATTATTAAATACGTAATTAAATTATTTGAAATAAACTTATCCTTTGTTTTTCAAAGAAAATTTATTATGTTTTATTTTCTAAAATATTTTCACGAACTGTAACACAGACGTGTCATCAATACCAAATTGATGTCATTGTATCTGCATTGTCTTCAGAAACTCCATATTTTTCAAGTATCGGATTATATAAACAGCTTCAACAAAACTTATTGGTTTTCAAAAGAATGTTTTCACAGAAAAATAAATGGATAAGAATTAAATAATAAAAAATAGTTAAGAAATTTCTATATAAAGTTCGTCATTTTACGACGTTTACACTACTCTACAGTAAGATAACTCAACGAAAAAGGTACATTTTTACATATATTTTAATATTATAAATATATTTATTCAATTATTTTAATTAATAATAATTAAGAATTCGAGTGAAATGACAATAATCGACATTATATCTCGATTCTGTAAATGCCTCTAATAACTATGCTGTATTTGTAAGAATGAAGAATTTTATTAAATAACATTTAGACATATTTTTATATAATAAAATAAACTTTTTTATTATTAATGTAAAGATTCTATAAAGTATAGAAGAAAAACCTTAATTTATAAGCTAGACGATTATGATTTTCTATATAATCACTTTGTAAGTACTGTATTATAATTATATTAATTGTAATATTATCATTATTATAGAATTTTAATTAATTTATCTTTATAGATGTTTATTCCTTTCCTATCAAAAAACTGTTTCAGTAAATAATGAAACCGTCAATTATGCTTTGTATAAGAGTTCTATGGAAAATGTGGATTTATTCGAAGGCGATATTAGATTGGATACGTCATTTGGAGAGGTGATTTATAAATTTTTACACATTTAATCTTTGTTTGTTCATTTTTAGGACCTATTGTTTTTGGAGGTTCGAGGGAAAAGCGAAGCCGGAATGTCTTCCAATGATCTTAGTACCTTCTAGTTTATTTAACAGAATCGCAAGACGTCTCCAGTTTTCTGGATAGGGTCTATTCATTAAGTTTTCTCTCCATTTGTATGTTACATATCAGAATTCATTATTATGGACTTTCTTGGAAACCCTTTTATGGTGACCCTGAAATCCAGACTTAGCCAAAGATCAAGAATTAGACGACCAAGAATGTCGTATTCTAATCACATGTGATTACCACTTTAATTAACATCTCTCGAATAGAAGAAACAATGTTTCGATATTTAATATTCTTGTGTATTTTGTCTTTCGGATTTTCTACTCCTTTCTTTTTGTGAACACAAAAGAGGCCTTAACCAGTGCCCATTGTGGGTTTGCCCAGGACCACGATGAGGGACTTGGGCAAACCCACAATGGACACAACAATTTTCGCAGGTCGTTTCGGGTTTCCATTCAAAATGGCGATGCTTTTCTTGGTATCTGTATTCGAACTGTCGCATGGATAACAGATGCCACAAACTTTGTAAAGTCCCTTAACATATATTCAATATTGTATTGATATAAAATTATATTCAGAAATATTTTTAAATTAATTAAACAATTTTAAAATATTTAGAGTCGAGCAGTTGTACTGAAAAAGAGTGAACTTTGGGATGATGCTATAATATATATTCTCCTGACATAAGTACGTTATTTTGCTGTATTTGAAAGAATTAATGATATCGATTAAAATAATAATAGTAGTTTCTACTAGATATTGCCAAAATTATTGCTTTAAGAAAAATTTTTCGTTACATCGAGGTTGTAACTTGCTTACGTTTTGTATATAGAAGAACAGAGGATAATTATATTTATATACAGGAAGGAGAAGGGTAAGAATATTGATACGGATATTTAATCATTTACTTTATATTAATAAAAATAAAAATAAAAATAATAATAATAATAATATATATTTCAGATGTAATTCCTACGTTGGGAAACGGGGTGGACGTCAGATTCTTAATTTAAGAAGTAAATGTTTAAATTTCGGAACAATATTTCACGAATTAGGCCACGTTATTGGCTTCTATCACGAACATAATCGACTGAATCGTGATAAATATATTAAAATTTTATGGGATAATATTAAAGAAGGTAAGTCATACTGTTCGATAAATTTTATGCATAAATAGTTTGAACTGATGACTTTTCTTTAACAAACAGATTTTAAGACGGATTTTCGGGTGTACAATGAGAACTTCTTGAGAATATGTGACCATTATAGTTATGATAGCATTATGCATTATGGTCCTAAATCCTTCGCTAAAGATGGTAAAGTAAGTTTCGAGCCAACTCTTCCAAATGTTACCATTAAAGAAATTTACGAACGGATATTTTTCTCAGAATCGGACATTAAATGTATTAACAAGTTATACAAATGCGAATAAATTCTGATGTAAATATATAAATAAAATTTAGTTCATTATCTGAATTTTAATGGTAAAACTTTATTTTAAGCAGAAAATAATTAGATTTTTCCTTTTTGAATGGTATTGAATATCCTAGTTCATACACAAATATGTATGTTTTGTAGCTCTAGACTTAATTTGTCTAATCTGGATTATTTATTTATAAATTAATTGAAAACATAGACTGTCTAAAACTCGGTAAAGCACCATTTATTCACTTAATTTATAAAATATTATAATCATCCGACGAAATTCAACAATGGATTATTTATATTGTCTCGAAATTAATTTATGTTAGTATCTACGAAGACAATTTATTTGTGAACATAGCAACTTTGAGAGTCCTACGTAAGCGTCCTCTTATCTTATTTTCGCGGAATTACCGGCATGCCGGTCTATGCGGGAGAGACCATGAAATCAGACATTTCCGTATGGTAAAAACCGCCATGCCGGTTTAAGTGAGGTTATGGATCTCTGTCTAGAGAGCGCGTTAGAAAAACGAACGAGTTTTTATTCTAAAACTTCAAAACTGTCAGCAGTACATGAAAAACTACGATTATGTGTTTAATTTCTTCATTTTGTCTTCTTGTTTTTTTTAGTTAAGTTATGGCAACGCGACACTTGAGTGATCTGCCTAGAGGAATGGTTTCCGGGAGGTCTTTTATAGAGGTAATTCGCACCTATTCGGGTGTTACAGACGTGGAGGAAACCCGGAAAACACGTGGCTAGCCCATCCTGGCGAAGCGCGAACGTACGACCGAATTCCCACAACCGATTGCAGAGACAGCGTTTACTTTAAACGACATTTAACAGCCGAACGACCTATAGCCGTTGGCTGGCTGAACCGCGGTTTAAAGACGATGACCGTCTATTTCCGAACACCATCTAAACGAATCTCGGCAAAACATTGGCTCTTACTTTCTTTGCCATTACTCCCCTGTTTTAGGAGTCGTTCAGCCAATCAGATTATTCGTGTGACGTCAGAAACATGGCGACTGTGTCGAAATCGAAAACGTATAGGAATTTTTCGGAAGAAGAAAAGAACGTTCCGGCGGAAATTATTAAAAATTAACCCGTAGTTGAAGAGAAGGAGTATGATAACAGTACTCTAGCTTCAAAAAAAACCGCATGGGAGAAGATTCAAAACGAATTCTCCTCGTCATTTCCCTGTAGAGCAGCTCGTACAATAGTACAATTGAAAGGCAAGTTTGAATGTAAAATATTCATTTCAGATTATAAGATCTTGGTTAATATTTTTAACATTAATAATATCAAAGTAGAATAATAATTCAAAATTTTAATAAAAAGAATATAGAAAGTTACGATTATTAATCACCTAAATTAAATTTATTACAATGAAAATTACTTTGGGCATTATATAAGTGAAAGAGTAAGGGGAAAAAACCCATATTTTAATTATAATTTCAATTTTACTATTACGTGTCCGAATTGTAGAACTCTATTCTGAATCAAGATTTCATATCCTACTAATCTCTACTTCTATTTATTAGATTAATATATTATGTAAATATATAAATATTAAAACAGCATATTTAAGAAAAGTTTACTAGAAAAGTATATCTTATGATCTATGTTATAGGTTGCTGGAAGCGATTAAAAATAGATGCCAAAAAAGAGGCAGATAATAACCGACGTATTGCACGTATAACAGGTGAGGACCAGCACCATTATCATTGAATCCTTCCACACAACTGGTTTTGTCTGTTTTGGGTGACAGTATTAAACCGTTATCCAATCCGGATGATCCACCATCACCACTTATCATTACATATGAAAATAATACCGAATCACTTACAACTACAAACGAATACTCTAATTCAGGATTATTTTCACCTGTAGTGATAAGTGATGCAGCTGTCAGGGAAAATATGGAAGTGGCAGAAGTGGCAGATGATCCACCACCACCCAAAAGACAACGGTAAATAATGTTCAGATAAAATAATACTAAATATTAATAATTACTTTCTAAAAAATAATTATTCATATTTATAGCATTAACTCATTAGAGAAAGCCCAGATTCAGCTAATAGAGGAGGGCATAAAAACAGAGAAAATGAAACAAGATACAGAAAGGAAAAGGCAAGAAGCGGAACAACTTAACATAGAGTTATTACAGTTAAAAAAGTTGAAACTTCTGCAAGAACTAAAATTATCTGAAAATAAATAAATTTATTTATTATAAATATTAAAACGGCTCTTTTCAGGGCCAACAACTTTAGTTAAGAGTGGTCAGATCATATTAATAAACAATTAGATGAAAGAATATGAAAGAAAAAATATATGAAAATAAAAGAAAGATAAAAGTGAGGCATAATTCATATATAAAATATATATACAGTAAAAACTGCTTAAGCGACCACCTGCATTCTACGGGCACCTGTCAAAACGGGCAAAAATTTCCGGCTCGGAATAGTTTATCCATAGAATCTTCGCATAAGTTACCTGTATTAAACGACCACCCGTGTAACGCGACCGCGGGCATCGATTTTTTGTCCGAAACAATATACAACACCTGTAATAAGCGACCACTTTCGCGAATGTATCTGGTCTAAACTCTCGTTCGAACCCATCCCGGGCACATCTCCCACCCTCGAAATTAGGTGCAGGTGTTAATAAATTAGTCTAGCAATAAAGGAAATTCATTTGAGTTTGTCGGAAAATCTCCGAAATGCAAAGCGCTGTCGTTAGAAGATCGTATTAAAGTTATCACAACAGCAATTAGCAGTGATGTTTAACCGTGGGAAAACAAAATTTATTTTACCCTAGACTTACAGTATTTTCCCTGGGGGTGTAAAATATTGTACACGATACAATTAATCGGCCGATCTCATCGTTTGATAAAATCTATTTTTATTTATTTATTTTGAAGCTCGTATACAGTACACGTGCGATAAATAGTTTCTGTATCAACCTACCTTATTTCCACGATATTTTTAGAAAAATAATATCCAAGTAATTTTCGCAGGCAAAATATTTAATGCAAAAATCAGTTTTACTTCCCTTTTCGATTCCGCGATTGTAATGAAATCGTATAATAAGAAAAAAATAATAAAATCGTTTTATTATTAATTAATAATTTTTCTTATTGTACTTAAGAAAATATTAAATATTAAAAAAATACAGTATTTTTAAAGTTAAAATAAGATTAAACTAACGAAAACCAAAAGCAAACTTATGGAGAGATAGGACACGGTTGTATATTGATAACGTAATACACGTAACTAAGGAGCGAACGAAAAAAACCGAGTCGAATTAATTAAGTCCGAAAAGAGAAAGTGTGCATTATAATCGAGAAAATGCGATTTTCTCGATTATAATGCACTCTTTCTGCGAAAAGAGTATTGTATTAATCTTTAAAATATTGGTGTTAATTCTGTCTTATAATATCATGACGACTCCCGTAAATCGGGTTATCCGATAAGAATAAAATACAATACCAATATGGTCCTATCGTTGAAAAACTTCGCTTATTTTTGCTCATCTCGACTTTTGCTTAGTAGAAATGGTTAAAAAGTGCGCAAAATACGTACGGAAATACGGTATTATAGCACCATCTGTATTGGACGACCACCTGTCTAAAAGACCACTTTTTGAAGGAACAATGGGTGGTCGCCATAGACAGGTTTTACTGTATATAATTTTATTAAATAGCCTATTTAGCTATTGTTTGTGATTACAGAATCATGTTTAACATATATTAAATTCTTTATCACACACACACTTTTTCACATTCAGTATAAAAGAGAAAGTTATAAAGAGTTTTACATGAATACCTCTTAATTATTATATACAAGTATTTATATAAAAATGTTATAAATAGCAACTGTTTAATGAAAATTTTGGAAGTAATGCATTTATAGATTAACTTGCTTGATTACATAAATTTCATTTAATACTTGTTGAGTAAATTAAAACTCACTTTTTGCACCATTTGTGAAAAATACTACCTTTTCTTTATCAATTAATTTATCATAATAATAATTAAAATTATCATGACTAGAGTAACATGTCATCATTTTTAACTGTCATTGTGGCTGTTTTGAATGTTTTAATAAATGTTATATAAACATTTTCCACAATGCATCATGGAACTGCACTTCAGGAACAAGAAATACATAAAATTAAACACAGAAATCATAATTTAAATCTTTTTGAGGAAATATGGATGTATAAAACAATTGTATGAATGTTTATTTAATTTGTTACGTAGGTTATGTTAAGTAATATCTTTATTTAAAATGGATAAAAAGAGAATTATTTTGTCTATGATAGGCTCACTCTTTATCAAAATTGTATGTTCCCGAAAAGGACCTTTTGTGAAAGTCCTAAAGTACTGTTTCATTTAACTGAAATGTCGCAGTACAATAGATCTTCGAAGAGCAGATCTCGAAATTGATTGCTCATTCATTCTTGAAGTTTCTTCCTTTCTTTCTTCATTTAAATGCTCAGTAAGAAACTCCTCCCCTTTAAATTCAATGGCCCAATTATGTAAAATTGCTGTGGCTATTATTATATTTAGCGTGTTGCCTAATTTAGTTCTTAGACAACTTTCAATGCATGGAAATCATCTTTTCCAGACCCCAAATAGTCTCTCAACGATATTTCTTGCTCGTGAATGAGGTTTGTTATACCGTATTTCGGCATAATTCTGCGGATGTAGAAATGGGGTCATTAAATACGGCAAATAAGGATAGCCACTGTCACCAACCAGATATCCATTACAATATCCTTGATGGAGTTTTTCTTTAATTAATACTACTGTTAGAAAAAATTCTACTGTCATGCATTAAACCTGGCCACCAAACAACAATATTTCTAATTTTCATCTTTCCATCACAGATTACCTGAAATATACATTAAAGTTATCAGTTTGAGATATCAAAGATATGATTTGATATTTTTATTTTCATATGTCAAAGAAATAGTCAAGAATATAACTGTTTCATAACAAGGCATAACAATTTAAAATGTTAGAAAAATATATATGCCATTGCATATTTAATAGTCATTTAAGCAACAATGAATTACAGTTACAAAAATATTTGTAGAGAACAATAAAATTGTATTTTATTGAAATATTACTTAAATATGTAATTTTCTAAACCTCATAATTAAGTAAAGATTATATTGTATGTAAATAATTCTCACCTGGCTGTTAATAGAATAATAGGATTTTCTAGTGTAAGTTGAGCTCTACTGCTATCAGGACACAGGATAGGAATATGAGTGCAATCAATTGCTCCAATTATTCCAGGAAAGTTATCCTTAGTTAAGCAACTCGTTACTGGATTTTTTCCGTTGAACATTAAAAATATTTGTATTTAACGAAGTCTTCCCGAGAAGCATTCCCTCGACAGATCGCTCTGGAATTACGTTGTCGTAGGCCGACAAACGAATGCAGTCGTTTAACGAAAAACGTTTGAAACAAAATTTTTAATTGCTTAAACTTGTAATAAAAAGGAAAAAGTACAAAATTATAAACTATTTCTCAACATAAATAGGTAAGTATGCTTGTAATTTCAATCGTGCCATTTTTATCTATTTCCTAAGAAATACAGAAATTTCTATTTGATTTTTTGTATAAGACACAAATATAATATAATAATTTATTTTTAATTTATGAATGCGACTTTAAAAATATTTTCGTGAAAAATGAAACATTGTTACAACAAACCGTAGTTTCACTACCAACGCACTTCCACTTAACGAATTTCCGCGTTTATCGGAAGCAATTCCTTATATGAAAATTCGACCGATTATCTAATTATTCGATACTAGAATATTAAAATTAGTTTTTAATATAATTAATATGAAATTACATTCTGTACACTTTATTAATGTACAAATAGCAATAACAGTTAATACTTCTATTCTGATTTGTTTTTCCATTGACATCCTATCAGTGTTATTAAGAAGTTCAGAAACTAAAGTAATTCAACAATTTTCTCTATCGAAGTTTTCAACAAAATGTGAAGTAAAAAGTTTAAAATAAACTTCTAAACAGAAAATACAATCTCGCGTTAGCCATATCGTATTCAACTTCACAAGTGTTATAATTAAATCACAACATTTGTATTAAGTAATGTCAGCTATAAAAAAACATGCAAAAATTTGTGTTCGAGCCAATATAATCTTCACTTATTAACTACGGCATCCGAGAACCGTGTGAAAACAACGATGCCTATCAAGAAGGTTGTAATATTGACGATTGAGATGAAAAAAACATTTAGAAGCGTGAAAAGCCTTACACCCGTGTGGGATCTGACCGCCGTGTTTAAGATGCCGGAATCGAAAGTGTGTGACCAGTAAATGCAATTTTCATTTTATCATACAGTATTTATCTTTGTATTTTATTTATTTAATTGTTAATTTGTGTAATATTTCGTTTTAAATTTAAATGTAAGAGTTCGTACGTTCCTTCGTTAAAATGTTTCATTTTTTGAGGCGTTCGAATTCAGCAACGTAATACTATAGGCCATCATCGGGTGTAAACCCGAGGATGGCCTATTTATTACGTTACATTTCGTTTAATAAACATTTCTCAGCAGCAAAAGGCGGTATAGATAAATTTGCGTTACTGTACTTTAAAGGTTCACGTTAGTGTGTGATACATTTCAGTAATTCGGTAAGAAGTAATTTAATTTACTGTATAGATACTTCAATAATTCGGAAAACTGAATTTGAATTTTGGTTCGTTATTTTTATCTTAAATTATGCGTAATTGCTATTTAAGTTCGTTCAAATGGGTAATAGTTAAAATCTGGGAGTAGATTAATTCATCTTCTATTATTTTAATGGAAATAATTAATTCGGACCTCAAACGATTCCGTGTTCGAACTGCCTCCTGCAATGAATTAAATACGAAGTACGTTGCACCACTTATTTGCTATCGTCCACGTTGAAATATTTTTATATTTAATAAATGAGTAATAATTCATAAATATGTAATAAAATTATTTGAAATAAGTTTTTTTCTTTATTTTTCAAAGAAAATTTATTATGTTTTATTTTCTGAAATATTTTCACGAACTGTAACAGAGACGTGTCATCAATGCCAAGTTGATATTATTGTATCTGCATTGTCTTCAGAAATTCGATATTTTTCAAGTATCGGATTATATAAACAGCTTCAACCAAACTTATTGGTTTTTAACAAGAACGTTTTCACAGAAAAATAAATGAATAAGAATTAAATAACAAAAAAAAGTTAAGAAATTTCTATATAAAGTTCGTCATTTTACGACGTTTACTCTACTCTACAGTAAGAAAAGTCAATGAAAAAGGTACATTTTTCACATATTTTAATATTATAAATATATTTATTCAATTATTTTAATTAATAATAATTAAGAATTCGAGTGAAATGGCAATAATCGACATTATATCTCGATTCTGTAAATGCCTGTAATAATCATGCTGTATTTGTAATATTAAAAATTTTATTAAATAACATTTAGACATATTTTTATATAATAAAATAAACTTTTTATTATTAATATAAGGATTTTATAAGGTAAAGAAGAAAATCCTTAATTTATAAGCTACACGATTATGATTTTCTATATAATCACTTTGTAAGTACTGTATTATAATTATATTAATTGTAATATTATCATTATTATAGAATTTTAATTAATTTATCTTTATAGATGTTTATTCCTTTCCTATCAAAAAACTGTTTCAGTAAATAATGAAACCGTCAATTATGCTTTGTATAAGAGTTCTATGGAAAATGTGGATTTATTCGAAGGCGATATTAGATTGGATACGTCATTTGGAGAGGTGATTTATAAATTTTTACACATTTAACCTTTGTTTGTTCATTTTTAGGACCTATTGTTTTTGGAGATTCGAGGGAAAAGCGATGCCGGAATGTGGCTCTTCCAATGATCTTTGTGCCTTTTAATTTCTTTAACAGAATCGCAAAAAACGTGTCCAATTTCCTGGTTACGGTCTATCCATTAAGTTCTCTTGTTCACTTGTGTGTTACATATCAGAATTGGACGTTCATTAGGAAGGACTTTCTTGGAAATCTTTTACGGTAAACCTGGAATCCAGACCTTGCCGAAGATCAAGAATTAGACGATTGAGAATATGGCATCCTAATAATATGTCTCACCAGTGTAATTAAGATCTCTCGAATAGAAGAAAATAATGTCTCGATATTTAATATTCTTATGCGTATTTTGTTTCCCGGATTTTCTGCTCATTCCTTCTTGCGGACACAAGAGGAGCCTTATGTAGTGCCCATTGCGAGTTTGCCCAGGTCCACGATGAGGGACTTGAGCAAACCCACAATGGACACAACAATTTTCGTCAGACATTTAGTGTTTCTGTTCAAAATGGTGATGCTTTTCGTGGTATCTGTATTCGGACTGTCGCATAAATAACAAATGCCACAAACTTTGTAAAGTCTCTTAACATATATTCAATATTGTATTGATATAAAATTATATTCAGAAATTTTTTAAAATTAATTAAACAATTCTAAAATATTTAGAGTCGAGCAGTTGTACTGAAACAGAGTGAACTTTGGGATGATGGTATAATATATTACAAGTTTTCTCCTTTCCTAAGTACGTTACTTTGCTGTATTTGAAATAATTAATGATATCGACTAAAATAATAATAGTAGTTTCTACTAGATTATTACAGAATTAAGTTTTTAAAGTCAATTTTTAAGTACATGGAGTATGTAACTTGCTTACGCTTTGTAAGAAGAAGAAGAGAGAATAACTATATTTATATACAGGAAGGGAAAGGGTAAGAATATTGATACAAATACTTAATTATTTACTTATATTTATTTTAATATATATATATATATATATTTCAGATGTAATTCCTACGTTGGAAAGGAGGGTGGACGTCAGATTCTTAATTTAGGAAGTGGATGTTGGAACATCGGAATAATACTTCACGAATTATGCCACGCTATTGGATTGTATCACGAACATAGTCGACCAGATCGTGATAAATATATAAAAATTTTATGGGATAATATTACAGATGGTATGTTATACTGTTCAATGTAGTTTTATGCATAAATAGTTTGAACTGATG
>NW_019384931.1:307524-323762 GCF_000671375.1 Centruroides sculpturatus | reverse complement strand
GAAGAAGAATTCACATTTATTATTGAACAAAAAAATTCCCAAGTCGAACTTAGACGAGAGTGACGTATATCCGGTGTGTCGAACTGTCACCTTTTTATAGCGTCAACATCGAACTCGCTGACCAATTAGTGCTTACTGAACCATAGCACTATGCAAATGTCATGTGGTTTATCAATCTTCTTGGCCCCCGAAATGTTTGGTGAAGAAAATATGGCCCGCGGGCTATAATAAGTTGGACAGCGCTGTCCTTATTCATACACGTGTTTTGTAGCTCTATACTTAATTTGTCTACTATTAATTATTTATATTGTCTTGAAATTGATTTATGTTTGTGTCTACGAAGACAATTTATTTATGAACATAGCAACTTTGAGAGTCCTACGTAAACGTCTTCTTATCTTATTTTAGCGAAATAACCGGCATGCCGGTGTATCCGGGACAGACCATGAAATCAGATATTTCCGTATGGTAAAAACCGCCATGCCGGTTTAAGTGAGGTTATGGATCACTGTCTAGATAGCGTATTAGAAAAACGGACGAGTTACGTCATGTAAAAACGAACGAGTTTTTATTCTAAAACTTCAAAACTGTCAACAGTACGTGAAAAACTACGATTATGTGTTTAATTTCTTCATTTTGTCTTCTTTCTAACGACTTAAAATACTCTTGAAATTCCGAAAGTGCTTATTTATGTGTTGTTTTTTTAGTTAAGTTATGGCAACGCAACACTTGGGCGTTCTGCCTAGAGGAATGGTTTTCGGGAGATCTTTTATAAAGCAAATTCGCACCTATTCGGGTGTTACATACGTGGAGAACACCCGGAAAACACGTGGCTAGCCCGTCTTGGCGAAGCGCGAACGTACGACCGAACTCCCAGTGTTCAAGAAACAGAACCGCGGGTCGAGAAACCCCTGAAATTATTCGGGGGTAGTCCGTTCAAATATATCTGACTCCGTTTCTCACCACCCATTCGCCCCATTGTGCTACTACTACTTAAAAAAAACTACTTCTACTAACGTCATCACGTTAGTAGTAGTAGTTATTTTTAACTCTTAAATTAATTTTTTTAGTCTCGTAAACGAAAACTCTCTTCCTGATTCCTAGTCAGTCAAATCTTACAATGTTATTATTTTATTGCTCTCGGAAAAACGTTTTCTGTAACGTTTAATTAACAACTACTTTTGTTACATCTGATTAATTTAATTTTTGATTTCAGTCGCATTTAACCGACATGACGGTAACCCCGGGATTTCCGACACGCTGGTCTCCCCATTTATATGCGGCATGCCAGTCATTCCGCAAAAATACGATATGAAGACCAAATCACACGATACTTCGCAACATTCGTATCGCAACTAAGAACAAACTGTGTGGACAAACTTATACTTATTTGCGAGNATGGAAAATGTGGATTTATTCGAAGGCGATATTAGATTGGATACGTCATTTGGAGAGGTGATTTATAAATTTTTACACATTTAACCTTCGTTTGTTCATTTTTAGGACCTATTGTTTTTGGAGGTTCGAGGGAAAAGCGATGCCTGAAAGTGGCTCTTCCAATGATCTTCGTGTCTTATAATTTCTTTAACAGAATCGCAAGACGTGTTCAATTTCCTGGATAGGGTCTATTCATTAAGTTTTCTTGTTCACTTGTGTGTTACATATCAGAATTGGACGTTCATTATCAAGGACTTTCTTGGAAATCTTTTACGGTAAACCTGGAATCCAGACCTTGTGAAAGATCAAGAAATAGGCGACTGAGAATGTGGCATCCTAATCATATGTGATCACCAGTGTAATTAACATCACTCAAATATAAGAAACAATGTTTCAATATTTAATATTCTTATGCGTACTTTGTTTTCCGGATTTTCTGCTCCTTCCTTCTTGCGGACGCAAGAGAAGCCTTATGTAGTGCCAATTGTGAGTTTGCCCAGGTCCATGATGAGGGAATTGAGCAAACCCACAATGGACACAACAATTTTCGTCGGACGTTTAGTGTTTCTGTTCAAAATGGTGATGCTTTTCGTGGTATCTGTATTGGAACTGTCGCATGGATAACGGATGCCAGAAACTTTGTAAAGTCTCTTAACATATATTCAATATTGTATTGATATAAAATTATATGCAGAAATTTTTTGAAATTAATTAAAGAATTTTAAAATGTTTAGAGTCGAGCAGTTGTACTGAAACAGAGTGAACTTTGGGATGATGGTATAATATATTACAAGTTTTCTCCTTTCCTAAGTACGTTACTTTGCTGTATTTGAAATAATTAATGATATCGACTAAAATAATAATAGTAGTTTCTACTAGATTATTACAGAATTAAGTTTTTAAAATCAATTTTTAAGTACATGGAGAGTGTAACTTGCTTACGCTTTGTAACAAGAAGAAGAGAGAATAATTATATTTACATACAGGGAGGAAAAGGGTAAGAATATTGATACAGATATTTAATCATTTGCTTTNTTAAATAATTAAAGATATCGATTAATATAATAATAATACTTTCTATTAGAAATTCACCAAGTTATTCTTTTATTAACAATTTTTCGTGCCATCGAGTATGTAAGTTGCTTACGTTTTGTGTATAGAAGAACAGAGGATAATTATATTTATATACAGGAAGGAGAAGGGTAAGAATATTGATATAGATACTTAATTATTTACGTTATATTTATTATAAGATATATATATATATATTTCAGGTGTAATTCCCACGTTGGAAAACAGGGTGGACGTCAGATTCTTAATTTAGGAAGAGGATGTTGGAACCTCGGAATAATAGTTCACGAATTAGGCCACGTTATCGGCTTTTATCACGAACATAATCGACCAGATCGTGATAGATATATAGATATTAAATGGAGTAATATTATAGATGGTAAGTCATATAAGTCATACTGTTTGATAAATTTTATGCATAAATAGCTTGAACTGATGATTTTTTTTTTTGCGAGCAGAACATACGAAAACGTTTCTGATGTACGATAAAAATTTGTTGAGGATATGTGACAAATATAGTTACGATAGCATTATGCATTATGGTCCTAAAGAATTCGCTAAAGATGGTAAAGTAAGTTTCGAGCCAACTCTTCCAAATATTACCATGAAAGAAATTACGGACCGGCAATTTTTGTCAGAATCAGACATTAATTGTATTAACAAGTTTTACAAATGCGAATAAATTCTCTTGTAAATATATAAATAAAATTTAGTTCATTGTCTGAATTTTCCTGGTAAAACTTTATTTTATGCAGGAAATAATTAGACTTTTCCCTTTTTAGATGGTATTGAATATCCTAATTCATACACGTGTTTAATTTATTTCTATTAATTATTTATATTGTCTCGAAATTGATTTATGTTTGTGTCTATGAAGACAATTTATTTATGACCATAGCAACTTTGAGAGTCCTACGTAAGCGTCCTCTTATTTTTGCGGAATGACCGGTATGTCGGTGTATCCAGGACCGACCATGAAATCAGATACTGTATTTCCGTACGGTAAAAACCGCCATGCCGGTTTAAGTGAGGTTATGGATCCCTGTGTAGAGAGCGCGTTAGAAAAACGAACGAGTTTTTATTCTAAAACTGTGAAACTGTCAGCAGTACATGAAAAACTACGATTAAGTGTTTAATTTCTTCATTTTGTCTTCTTTCTAACGACTTAAAATACTCTTGAAAATCCGAAAGTGCTTATTTACGTGTTGTTTTTTTAGTTAAGTTATGGCAACGCAACACTTGGGCGATCTGCCTAGAGGAATGGTTTCAGGGAGGTCTTTTATAAAAGTAATTCGCTCCTATTCGAGTGTTACAGACGTGGAGAAAACCAGGAAAAAACGTGGCTAGCCCGTCTTGGCGAAGCGCGAACCCAGGACCGAACTCCCAGTGTTCAAGAAACAGAACCGCGGGTCGAGAAATCTCCTGAAATTTTTCGGGGGTAGTCCGTTCAAATATGTCTGACTCCGTTTCTCACCACCCATTCGCCCCATTGTGCTACTACTGCTAAAAAAAAAACTACTACTACTAACGTGATGACGTTAGTAGTAGTAGTTTTTTTTAAACTCTTAAATTAATTCTTTTAGTCTTGTAAACGAAAACTCTCTTCCTGATTCCAAGTCAGTCAAATCTTACAATGTTATTATTTTATTGCTCTCGGAAAAACGTTTTCTGTAACGTTTAATTAACAACTAGTTTTGTTACATCTGATTAATTTAATTTTATATTTCAGTCGCATTTAACCGGCATGACGGTAACCCCGGGATTTCCGACAGGCTGGTCTCCCCATTTCTATGCGGCATGCCAGTCATTTCGCAAAAATACGATATGAAGACCAAATCACACGATACTTCGCAACATTCGTATCGCAACTAAGAACAAACTGTGTGGACAAACTTATACTTATTTGCGAGTATTTGAAGTCCGTAACAACGGGCTATAAATTTCCTGTCTAAATCTGCTGTTTATATTAATAAAAAGTAAAACGGCAAACCCGTATTTGGAACAAGACTATGTCTCGTAGACTCACTACTAAGGGCAATCACTTTGATGCTCGAGACAGTTCTCGTTCTTATTCTCCAATCTTCTTTGGTATCGCTGCTTTTGGGCGCGACCGTTCAAACTTCGCCGGCCACCATGCATTTTCGATGAAATTAACCTATCCAATTTCGAAATTTCTCTCCGTTGCGTGTCGGCCCGGGTTGAATTTTTGTCGATGCGTAACAAAATTTCTCGTTTTTGAAAAACTAATCTTGGTTATTTTATCGTCCGAAATTATTTTTTTTATTTTGCACAAACAATATACAATTTAACCCGATTATAACTTCATCGGATGCAATTACGACACTAATACAACGTCAAATTTTTATCGGTCTCACGATTTTACTATACTAGATAATGTTAAGAAAACCCACTTGTAACGACATAAAACCCTGTTTTAATGTCATATTTGAAGCATTCGCAAATTTACAAAATTAGATTACAAATTTTATTTAACATAGAAGAAACTACGTGTGTTCAGTCCTAAGGTCAGAGTTCACTTCCTAGAACGACTGTGGGTGGTACTCTCACCATCTGACTTCGGTTTGCCTGTTTGTAGAGAGACAAACAAGTTTTTGTATTTTATTTTGAATCGGTTCTCGGTCCCCGAGTGCCTACAACTCTGATTTTTTATGCGCGCATGATTTGGGCACCTGATACTCTGTGCCAAATTGCAACTCCTGACACGTACTCCTTCATACCTCTATGCTGGTAAGAACGGGTGGCAGTACGATTTTATAAACAAGACATAGTCTTGTCAATAATCTGAAGATTGGCAAAATGTGATTGATTCATTCGATGGTTTGTAACTCCGTATAAAGTATATGCCACTTAGAGGCATTAATACTGTAATTCCTTTTCTATCAGACAACTTGCGAGGAATTTTGTCATAACTTACATTCTGTGAATTTGAGCCTAATTTTGGAATAGGCGACGGACGACAATTGATGAGGTAACTCGCAGTAAGCGTGGTCTTTAGAAGTGAACTAATGAAAACACCCAGGTGCTGTAACATGTAAACAGGGGCGCCCGGTGCGGTCGCACCGGGCGCAGTCATAGTGGGGGCGCCGAAAATGCAACGATAGATCGTATGCGAAAAAAATAAAACTCGATCACCTCATTACTACTTAACCCTACTTGCCAAAATAAATACCAAGCTTAAAAACAAAAAAAAAATCCCAAGAACTGAAGACAATGGATCACCAGTTCCAAGAACATAAGACAATGGAAGAGCTGAGGGCCGATAAGACAAAAAGAACGGGTAGTCTTGACTGGACCTTTGTGGGAGTAAGACGTGAAGAGAAGAGCGCTCCAGATCGCGAGTAGGCGACTAGGGGCTATTTGAGACTGAATTATTCCGAAGGAAGGATATTTTGATTATGTTAGAAAAATAGAGAACTCCAGAGTCAACGTAGGACGGAAGTCCCGATAATAAAAAAAGGGAAGAAAAATCACGTCTGGTGTATCTGCAAAATTCGAGGTGGTGCCCATCCAATATTCACGAAATAAAGAGAATCCAGGGTATTTTGATCTTTCCCTTTTTCTATCTACCTTCTCATATAATTTTCTACCCGCTTTGGTTATAAGTTAGTGAGAAAGAATTAGTTCTAAGTTTCTGTACGCGTACTATTGTCGCGAAATTATTGTACTGTATATTAAATGTCCAAAAAGTGATATCCAAGCACATAGAAGGACTATCGCTGAAAAAGATTGTGAAACTCGTTGGGAGAGTAGAGTTTCTAGCCTCGCTGCAGTTCGTTATCACTACTCTTCAGTTCGTGACGCCCTTCTTGATCTTCAGGAAGAAACGAATGACCCAGTTGCAGCATCAGAGGCCTTGTCCCTGATTCAGACCATGGAGCAATTTGAGTTTATAGTAACGATAATGGCTTGGTACGATATATTATTTCGAGTAAACATTGTAAGCGAGGCTATGCAGTCCGAAACTATGGATTTACCAAACGCTACACAATTGCTGAAGAACTACGATGAATTTGTAAAAGAGTACCGGCGTTATTCGTCCGCTGTAATAACAGCTAGGGAAATTGCTTTTCAGGCTGGAATAGATCTTATTTTTAAGTCAGTCCGATCCCGAAGAAAGAAGAGATTATTTAAATACGAGGCCGTAGGTGATATACCAACAGATGCCGAAGAATTGTTTAAAATAAACGTCTTTTGCCCTATGATCGATACAATTGAGAATGCCTTGGTCACTCGATTTACACAACTATCCAAATTTAATGATACACGGTCCTTTTTATACAACATCAAAACAATTCGTGAAAAGTCAAAATTCGAAAAAGCCTGTGCAAATTTAGAAATAAGTTTAACCGATGGAGAAAAATGTGAGGCATCTGAAGAACTTTTACACCCGAATCCATTGTTGAAAGAGCTCGAATCATCAGAATCAATAAAAGTTCTTTAACTTATTAAACAAAATAATTGGCAGGATATATTTCCGAATGTGTGGACTGCGCTTCGAATTTTTCTGACCATACTTATAACTGTCGCTAAAGAAAAACCAAGTTTCAGTAAATTAAAACTTATTTACGTTCAACCATGTGTCAGGATAGACTGTCAGATCTAGCAATTTTATCTATCGAAAATAGTATTGCCCAGGAATTAAATTATTCTGAATTAATAACATTTGCAAGCGCAAAAGCGAGGAAGGTGGCAATGTAGGCTTTTTATTTTATTTTATTTCTTAATTTGTTTCAAGTTCAAATTAATTTACGATGTAAATTTGTCTTTTGCGTGATGTGAGCGTTGTCTGTGCCATAGCAGTTTAAGTAAATATTGATATAAATATTGCCTTATGAAAGAAATTAAATAAATATTGTCTTGAGAAAGAAATATTGTTTTTTTCACTGTTATTGTTCCTCATCCATACTAGTACTATGCTATAGATTTTACACAAGAGTCAGCTGGGTTGTGAGAATATAACACATGATCCTGAAATGTGTGCTATATCTCCATAACCTAAAATTAAGAGATTCCACTACGGAGGAGAGGGCAAAAAACGTCAACAGCTCGCGATACGTCTGAATTAACGAGGGTCAAGTTAACTCTCCATTTACCGTCATTATCGTTTCTCATCCATAGTGTTTCTAATGGTATTACTATACTAATCTTTCGAAGGTCTGAGTTATTAATAATGTGAAAAATGTACGTTATCAGTTTAGTCTCTACAGGGGGAGAACGCAACAATGAGATCTCGCACCACCTAAAAATCTGGCTAGGACCGCCACTGCCCGTAGAAACTAAATGAAATAAACTTTCTCTTTATTTTTCAAAGAAACTTTATTATATTTTATTTTCTGAAATATTTTCACGAACTGTAACAGAGACATGTCATCAATGCCAAATTAATATCATTCTTTCTGCATTGTCTTCAGAAATTCCATATTTATCAAGTATCGGATTATATAAATAGCTTCAACCAAACTTATTGGTTTTCACAAGGACGTTTTCACAGAAAAATAAATGGATAAGAATTAAATAATAAAAAATAGTTAAGAAATTTCTATATAAAGTTCGTCATTTTACGACGTTTACACTACTCAACAATAAGAAAAGTCAATGGAAAAGGTACATTTTTTACATATTTTAACATTATAAATATATTTATTTAATTACTTTAATTAATAATTCGAGTGAAATGACAATAATCGACATTATATCTCGATTTAGTAAATACATCTAATAATTACGCTGTATTTATAACAATGAAGAATTTTATTAAATAACATTTAGACATATTTTTATATAATAAAATAAACTTTTTATTATTAATGTAAGGATTTTATAAGGTAAAGAAGAAAATCCTTAATTTATAAGCTACACGATTATGATTTTCTATATAATCACTTTGTAAGTACTGTATTATAATTACATTAATTGTAATATTATCATTATTATAGAATTTTAATTAATTTATCATTATAGATGTTTATTCCTTTCCTATCAAAAAACTGTTTCAGTAAATAATGAAACTTTCAATTATACTTTGTATAAGAGTTCTATGGAAAATGTGGATTTATTCGAAGGCGATATTAAATTGGATACGTCATTGGGAGAGGTGATTTATAAATTTTTACACATTTAACCTTTGTTTGTTCATTTTTAGGACCGTTTTTTAGGCGGGTCGTTTCGGGTTTCCATTCAAAATGGTGATGCTTTTCGTGGAATCTGTATTCGGACTGTCGCATCGATAACGGATGCCACAAACTTTGTAAAGTCTCTTAACATATATTCAATATTGTATTAATATAAAATTATATTCAGAAATTTTTTGAAATTAATTAAACAATTTTAAAATATTTAGAGTCGAGCAGTTGTACTGAAAAAGAGTGAACTTTGGGATGATGGTATAATATATTACAAGTTTTCTCCTTTCCTAAGTACGTTATTTTGCTGTATTTGAGTTAATTAATAATATCGATTAATATAATAATAATACTTTCTACTAGAACTTCACCAAACTGTTATTTTAAGGACATGTTTTCGCATCATCGAACAATATACTTGCTTACGTTTTCTATCTGGAAGAACAGAGAATAATTATATTTATATACAAAAAGGGAAAGGGTAAGAATTTTGATACTTAATTATTTACGTTATATTTATTATAAGATATGTATATATATATTTCAGATGAAATTCTTTCTTTGGGAAACGGGGTGGACGTCAGATTCTTAATTTAAGAAGTAAATGTTTGAATTTTGGAACAATATTTCACGAATTAGGCCACGTTATTGGCTTCTATCACGAACATAATCGACTGAATCGTGATAAATATATTAAAATTTTATGGGATAATATTAAAGAAGGTAAGTCATACTGTTCGATAAATTTTATGCATAAATAGTTTGAACTGATGACTTTTCTTTAACAAACAGATTTTAAGACGGATTTTCGGGTGTACAATGAGAACTTCTTGAGAATATGTGACCATTATAGTTATGATAGCATTATGCATTATGGTCCTAAATCCTTCGCTAAAGATGGTAAAGTAAGTTTCGAGCCAACTCTTCCAAATGTTACCATTAAAGAAATTTACGAACGGATATTTTTCTCAGAATCGGACATTAAATGTATTAACAAGTTATACAAATGCGAATAAATTCTGATGTAAATATATAAATAAAATTTAGTTCATTATCTGAATTTTCCCGGTAAAATTTTATTTTATGCAGAAAATAAGTAGATTTTTTCATTTTAAATGGTATTGAATATCCTAATTCATACACGTGTTTTGTAGCTCTATACTTAATTTCTCTACTATTAATAATTTATATTGTCTTGAAATTGATTTATGTTTGTGTCTATGAAGACAATTTATTTATGAACATAGCAACTTTGAGAGTCCTACGCAAGCGTCCTCTTATCTTATTTTAGCGGAATGACCGGCATGCCGGTGTATCGGGGACAGACCATGAAATCAGACATTTCCGTATGGTAAAAACCGTCATGCCGATTTAAGTGAGGTTATGGATCCCTGTCTAGATAGCGCATTAAAAAACGGACGAGTTACGTCATGTAAAAACGAACGAGTTTTTATTCTAAAACTGCAAAACTGTCAACAGTACGTGAAAAACTACGATTATGTGTTTAATTTCTTCATCTTGTCTTCTTTCTAACGACTTAAAATGCTCTTGAAATTCCGAAAGTGCTTATTTATGTGTTGTTTTTTAGTTAAGTTACGGCAACGCAACACTTGGGCGATCTGCCTAAAGCAGTGTTTTTCAACCTTCTTGAATACGCGACCCCTTTACAACTTAAAAAATTCTGGCGACCCCCTAGGGCCATATTAAAACTGTATCAGTGATTTTAAAAACTATGTATTTAATTTTCTTACTGTTGAGACAGATTATTGTTGATTAAAACGAAAGTTTCAGGAGAATCGACAATAACTTAACACACGTAAGGTATGAAACTTCCTTTAATTATAACATTGGGCACAGGGACCTGTTGACCTTTTTCTTTTAGGATCAAAATTTTACTTTCTACTTTTGTACTTTCTACTTTTAGATTCTACTTTTGTACTTGTTATTTCTTTTTGCAAATCAGCTCAACACTTTTGCTGCTATGATTTTCTGGGGTGGGCCGTATCCACCCAGGTCCCTCCCTGGCTACACCCATGGTTGAGACCTAACAATCGATCAAAAAATTAATTGTACTGTAAAATAAACACGTACAGCCTTCGCACTAAAATTGTAGTTTTTTAATGTAGTGTAGGACCTACAAACACTTGTCTTTTTCTTTTACCCGCGACCCCTGTGTAAGGCTTCGTGATCCCTGTGGGGGTCGCGACCCACAGGTTGGAAAACACTGGCCTAGAGAAATGGTTTCCGGAAGGTCTTTTATAAAGGTAATTCGCACCAATTCGGGTATTACAAACGTGGAGAAAACCCGGAAAACACGTGGCTAGCCCGTCCTGGCGAAGCCCGAACCCAGAACCGAACTCCCAGCATTCGAGAAACAGAACCGCGGGTCGAGAAACCCCTGAAATTTTTCGAAGGTGATCCGTTCAGATATGTTTGGCTCCGTTTCTCACCACCCAGTCGTCCCATTGTGAGCCTGGCCGACCTTAATGGGCTAAGTGTTTTAAAAAAAACTACTACTACTACTAACGTCATCAAGCAATTAATTCTTTTAGTCTTATAAACGAAAACTCTTTTCCTGATTCTAAGTCAGTCAAATTACAATGTTATTATTTTATTGCTCGCGGAAAAACGTTTTCTGTAACGTTTAATTAACAACTAGTTATGTTACATCTGATTAATTTAATTTTATATTTCAGTCGCATTTAACCGGCATGACGGTAACCCCGGGATTTCCGACACGGTCTCCCCATATATATGCGGCATGCCAGTCATTCCGCAAAAATACGATATGAGGACCAAATCACACGATACTTCGCAACATTCGTATCGCAACTAAGAACAAACTGTGTGGACAAACTTATACTTATTTGCGAGTATTTAAAGTCCGTAACAACGGGCTATAAATTTCCTGTTTAAATCTGCTGTTTATATTAATAAAAACAAATAAAACGGCAAACCCGTATTTGGAACAAGACTATGTCTCTTAGACTCACTGTGAAAATATAAAACCTACTCGCGATCTGGAGCGCTCTTCTCTTCACGTCTTACTCCCACGAAGGTCCAGTCAAGACTAACCCGTTCTTTTTGTCTTATCGGCCCTCAGCTCTTCCATTGTCTTATGTTCTTGGAAATGGTGATCCATTGTCTTTAGTTCTTGGGATTGGTGGTCTCACCCAAAGCGAAAAAAGGAAATAAAAGAAAGTTCTACAAATACGAAGAACAAAAGGAAATAAGGAAATAAATGTATAAATATTGGTTTCTTTAATCTTGGTATTTATTTTGGCAAGTAGGGTTAAGTAGGGATCGAGTTTTATTTTTTTCGCAGACGATCTATCGTTGCATTTTCGGCGCCCCCACTATGACGGCGCCCGGTGCGGTCGCACCTGTTTACACGTTACAGCACCTGGGTGTTTTCATTAGTTTACTTCTAAAGACCACGCTTACTACGAGTTACCTCATCAATTGTCGTCCGTCGCCTATTCCAAAATTAGACTCGAATCCACAATTTTTCATATTGTAAGTTATGACAAAATTCCTCGCAAGTTGTCTGATAGAAAAGGAATTACAGTATTAATGCCTCTAAGTGGCATATACTTTATATGGAGTTACAAACCGTCGAATGAATCAATCACATTTGCCAATCTTCAGATTATTGACAAGACTATGTCTTGTTTATAAAATCGTACTGCCGGTTTATGTTACCAGCTTAGAGGTATGAAGGAGTACGTGTCAGGAGTTGCAATTTGGCACAGAGTATCAGGTGCCCAAATCATGCGCGCATAAAAAAAACCAGATCTGTAGGCACTCGGGGGACCGAGAACCGAGTCAAAATAAAATACAAATGGCGACTCTCTCTACAAACAGGCAAACCGAAGTCAGATGGTGAGAGTACCACCACAGTCGTTCTAGGAAGTGAACTCTGACCTTAGGACTGAACACACGTAGTTTCTTCTATGTTAAATAAAATTTGTAATCTAATTTTGTAAATTTGGGAATGCTTCAAATATGACGTTAAAACAGGGTTTTATGTCGTTACAAGTGGGTTTTCTTAACATTATCTAGTACAGTAAAATCGTGAGACCGATAAAAATTTGACGTTGTATTAGTGTCGTAATTACATCCGATGACGTTATAATCGGGTTAAACTGTATATTGTTTGTGCTAAATAAAAAAAATAATTTCGGACGATAAAATAACCACGACTAGTTTTTCAAAAATGGGAAATTTCGTTACGCATCGACAAAAAATTAACCCGGTCGACACGCAAAGGAGAGAAATTTCGAAATTGCATAGGTTAATTTCATCGAAAATGCATGGTGGCCGGCGAAGTTTGAACGATCGCGCCCAAAAACAGCGATACCAAAGAAGATTGGAGAATGAGAACAAGATCCGCCTCGAGCGTCAAAGTGATTGCGCTTAGTACAACATCGCTCACAAAAGTGAGCTGTGTTGTGAGAATATAAAACATGATCCTGAAATGTGTGCTATATCGCCATAACCTAAAATTAAGAGATTCCATCTACGGAGGAGAGGGCAAAAACGTCAACAGCTCGCGATACGTCTGAATTAACGAGGGTCAAGTTAACTCTCTATTTACCGTCGTTATCATTTCTCATCCATAGTATTACTAATAGTACTACTATACTAATCTTTCGGAGGTCAGAATTATTAATAATGTGAAAAATATACGTTATCAGTTTAGTCTCTATAGGGAGGGACGCAACAATGAGATCTCGCACCAACTGAAAAACTGGCTAGGGCCGTCACTGCCCGTAGAGACTAAATTGTACATAGAGATTACAGATACATTTTTCACATTATCATGCTTTATCACCGTTCTACGCTGTACTTAAAAAATTTGTAATGGAGGGTTAACTCTAAACGCACAGTAAGTTGGTGACCATTTTTTTTTTTTAGGCGTCAGAATTTTTCATCGAGCTATTCGGACTTGAGTAGCTAATATTAAAAGATCTGGCCCGCAGGTGGTATGCTGTCCATGCCTGGTTTAGGGCCAAGGAATAGATTAATTCACTTTCTATTGTTTTAACGGTAATAACTAATTCGAACGTCAAACGATTCCGCGTTCGAACGGCCTCCTGCAATGAATTAAATACGAAGTACAATACGTTGCACCACTTATTTGATATCGTCCTCGTTGAAATATTTTACGTTTAATAACTATGTATTTAATTCAGAAATATGTAATAATACTATTTAAAATGAGTTTTTTCTTTATTTTTCTAAGAAACTTTATTATGTTTATTTTCTGAAGTATTTTCACGTACTGTAACAGAGACGTGTCATCAATACCAAATTGATATCATTCTTTCTGCATTGTCTTCAGAAATTCGATAATTTTCAAGTATCGGATTATATAAACAACTTCAACCAAACTTATTGGTTTTCAAAAGAATGTTTTCACAGAAAAATAAATGGATAAGAATAAAATAATAAAAGAAAAGTTAAGAAATTTCTATATAAAGTTCGTCATTTTACGACGTTTACACTACTCTACAGTAAGATAAGCCTATGAAAAAGGTACATTTTTACATATTTTAACATTATAAATATATTTATACAATTATTTTAATTAATAATAATTAAGAATTCGAGTGAAATGGCAATAATCGACATTATATCTCGATTCTGTAAATGCCTGTAATAATCATGCTGTATTTGTAATATTAAAAATTTTATTAAATAACATTTAGACATATTTTTATATAATAAAATAAACTTTTTATTATTAATATAAGGATTTTATAAGGTAAAGAAGAAAATCCTTAATTTATAAGCTACACGATTATGATGTTCTATATAATCACTTTGTAAGTACTGTATTATAATTATATTAATTGTAATATTATCATTATTATAGAATTTTAATTAATTTATCTTTATAGATGTTTATTCCTTTCCTATCAAAAAACTGTTTTAGCAAATAATGAAACCGTCAATTATGCTTTGTATAAGAGTTCTATGGAAAATGTGGATTTATTCGAAGGCGATATTAGATTGGATACGTCATTTGGAGAGGTGATTTATAAATTTTTACACATTTAACTTTCGTTTGTTCATTTTAGGACCTATTGTTTTTGGAGGTTCGAGCGAAAAGCCATGCCGGAATGTCTTCCAATGATCTTCGTTCCTTCTAATTTTTTTAACAGAATCGCAAAAGACGTGTCTAATTCCCTGGATAGGGTCTATCCATTAAGTTCTCTTGTTCACTTGTGTGTTACATATCAGAATTGGACGTTCATTATCAAGGGCTTTCTTGGAAATCTTTTACGGTAAACCTGGAATCCAGACCTTGTGAAAGATCAAGAATTAGGCGACTGAGAATGTGGCATCCTGATCATATGTGATTACCAGTGTAATTAAGATCTCTCAAATAGAAGAAAACAATGTCTCAATACAGTATTTAATATTCTTATGCGTATTTTGTTTTTTGGATTTTCTGCTCCTTCCTTCTTGCGAACACAAAAGAGGCCTTAACTAGTGCTCATTGTGGATTCGCCCACGTCCCTCATTGTGGACCTGGGCAAACTCACAATGGGCACAACAATTTTCGTCGTACAGTTAGTGTTTCTATTCAAAATGGTGATGCTTTTCGTCGTATCTGTATTCGAACTGACGCATGGATAACGGATACCAGNAATTCCGTACATTTCAAAATTTTATGAAAAATATAAAATTTATATTAAAGAATTATTTTTTGTCAACTTAGTAGGTGAACAAAGAAATAAATTAAATTAAAGTATTTGTTTGATTAATAAAGCAAATGAGATACAATCGAAGAATCCTTTAGAAGTAGCAGGAGTCGTATACGAGTTAATGTGCACGTGTACACAACGGAAATACTATATTGGAGTAACAGGAAGAAAACTGGAAGTGAGACTGAAAGAGCATGAAGCGGCAATCCGACTAAATAGAACAGAATCCCCGTGGCAACAACACTGCAGTATGACAAATTTGCGACCGAAATAATATTAAAATATTGTATAAAGTAAAAAATCTTGTAAAAAGACGCATCATAGAACATTATTGTATATAAGGACATGTAAATTGTATAAATTTAAATACCAACGCATGTGTTAATGCATGCTGGAATAGCTTGATAGAGTATAAAAGTACTGGCAACGTAACAATGTAATATCCACTGATGAGGCTGACAAGCGAAATATATATGGATAAAAATAAAGTAAGAAATAGTGAAAGTGATTTTCTGGTCTTTCTCTGTTTTTAAACTCTATCGAAGTCGGAATTAAAAAGTGAATTCACTTGTATTTCTTAAAGGTTTTTTTTAAAGGAAAAAATTTTTAGAATTTATTAATTAATTTTAATGGATTATTTATTTATCAGTGGCGTGCCGTGATTGGAAGCGCCGTTCCCTTGTATTTTCTAAAAAATAAATATATATTGTGCGATTATAGTAGAGCCTCGATTATCCGACTCAATTGGGGACTGGGGTTGGTCGGATAATTGAAAAGTCGGATAACCGAAAAGTATGAAAAAATCCATTATTAGTGTAGTATATTATTATATCTCATGTAATTAGTATATTAGTATATCGCTATTAACCTACTT
>NW_019384931.1:295534-305205 GCF_000671375.1 Centruroides sculpturatus | reverse complement strand
GCGTTGAATTTTCATCGATGTTAAGCCTAACAAAAATTTTTTTAAATAATAATCGTCGCTATTGTATCGTTAAAAATTAGAAAATTAAGCCTCGTTTAAATACTGGCTCCCTTTCATGGTCGAATGAGTGTTGCCAGCTAAAACACGTAAAAATAATATTGCAGTAGCCAAGACATAGCCAAATATTGTAGTGCCACATCACTAGCGGACATTTGAAATTTTCTGACTAGGACGGTCGGTTAATCGGGGGTCGGATAATCGAGGCTCTACTGTATTTTCATAAAATTAATATTTTATTATAACCGCATTATGTATCTTATTACAAATTTCTATACTACGTGTGAAAAAAACGGTAAGATCGCTATTGTATATTCGAATATTAGTGGCGGAATGGAAGCGCTGTATTGTCAGCTTCCAAACAGCCAGATTATACTCATTCGTGCATGCGCTTTACAGAACATCAACCTCACCCGGTTTAGTCAGTTACACGCGTATAATTTTAAGTTAATCCTTTGAGGATTAACCGTGCAGGCCCAACCTTGAGTAATTCCTGGTTGTGTGTGGGGGAAAACGTAACAGTTTTGGCGAACTGTACCAACCACCGGAGTAGATTCGAAAAACCATTTGATTCTCCAGCACAGTTTCAGACTGCGCGGGCTGATCTTAACGTGTGTGCCATCGTGCCGTTCAGTTTCGAGACCGTTGAGTAGTTAGAAGTTAGAACAATGTCTTGTGAATGTTTGGAAGAATTATTTTCTATAACCTTATTAACTTTTATTATTTATAACCTAATAAATTAATTTTTCAGGTTATAAATTAGTTTCAGATCAAAAATTTCTCGAGTAAATTAAAATTATAAATAATTTTAATATTTAGAAAACTTCACAAGTTTCCAGAATGACTTACCACTTTGTGGTCTTTTTACACAGGCAGGACGCGAAACTTCTTGCTGCAGCCGTTTCCGTACACCCACAACGCGTTCCGGGTGCCGAGTCTCGAGTTATGTACTGTAAGTAGCAACACAAATGTGTTGCTACTTACAGTACTTACAGTGGAGTGTCGCGTGGTATCAAACTCATACAGCGAGACTATTCACTGAACGAGTTGGTACCATCTGACATTCCCAACACGTTTGTATTGTTACACACAACTCGAGACCAGACACACGGGTCGTGTTTTACGCTCGCCGAGCAATTTGATCTTTGAGCCTAACATAGATTATAGTAAATTCTTTTGTAATAAAATGAAACACTTTACAAACTTTCCCAATTTTATTTAACCAAAAACAACAAATTGCATAAAAATTATGCAGATCGAAATTATACATATTAAAAAGCATAATAATAATAATAATAATACTGGTTTTAATGATAAACTCATAAAAAATAAAATGCAGATATAAAATGGAATGGCAGTAAAAACGCAGAAGATTTTTTTAAAGTTTAGCTCGTATAGAATGAACCGAAGGTTTTTTGAGAAATTCCTTCCACCAGAACGGCCTGTCTTGCGCTCCCGATCTCTGAACAATGGCATTATAAAGATGTTCGTAAACCTATAAATTGTATTCGAAAATATTTACTTTCCGTCATAGTAAACAGTTTGAAATTAAGATAGGTTTTATAAAAATACTTACTTGTCCATCAGAATTTCCGAGAACAGAATTAAGAATAAAATCTGGAGGAGAAATTACGTCTGCAAGAGCTATGGCTTCGTTTTTAAGGAAGGAGCACAATGACAAAATTCCGTCTTTAATCAGAGACGCCATCTTTCCTTCTTTAAAATATTCGCCTGTTTTAATAGGATACGTAAAAAAAATTAATACATTTGGAAAGAAACAAATTTTAATTAAGACTAAAAACGTGATTATTATTAAATTTGAAATAAACTTTACTTGTTTCCTAAATTATTGGAAGAATGAGAAATAAAACCACCAAGTATTTCTAATAAGTAATTATTTTCAAATTTGTGCGTATATAGAGAACACCCAAAGCAATTAAAAAAACTACTTACTTATTTGGAACAGTCAACAGTAGGCACATGTGGCTAGTGATCAACATCCATGGATGAGATTATATATATATATACATATACATACATTGAAAAAATGTTTGAAATAACATGTAAAGTAAACTAACTTTTTTTTATAAGAACTTTCTAAAAGGAACACTATGCTAGACACGATGAATTGTTCTGTGCATATTCATTACAGCGAACAGAATATCAAGAATTCAGTGCACTTGCAAAATTCTCGCAGGCAATGATTTAATTAACCTTTTAAATAAATACCTTAAAGTAAAAATATGTATACCTTTTTATTCTTTCTCTAGCGATTGTGATCCGTTATCCGAAATTGTCCCGCTCAGATTATTTCCGATAATCGATAAAATACGAACTTAATTCTTAAATTGGCAACGGAATATCCAAATTGGTTTCGTGATTATTAGTTTCCTGGGTACGAGTGGGGCGAGCCNTTGTTTTAATATCCAAGTAAATTAAAACATGACAACTTAAAATAAGACAAAGTTTAATAAATTCTTTTTAATTATTAAATTATAAAATTAATTTGCGATAATAATGTTTACAATTTGTACTAATATCGGATGTGGTTGAGAATTATTAATATATATTCGTCTATAAAATTTAATCCATGAATTTTTTTGGTAGTAAAATCGACTTGTCATTGATCTTTCGCTGATAATTGATGCTTTTTAACATAATCTATAGCCCAAGATTTCTCTTGAAAAATTAATTTTGTGATCTGAAATAATTCCATTAAAAAATTATTCGTATGAAAAATTAATTTTGTGATCAGTGCTACCCAAACCACTACTACTACTATTTACACCAAAGATTTCTATGCATACTTTTTTCCCTCGAGTTTTAATAGAATTTGTTGCCAATAAACATCAGTGGCGTAATAATAAACACAGTAGCGAACATAACTGGCGCCCGGGCCGCGACACTATATTGGCGCCCCCTCACCCTCCGGAAACAAATTTTGTTTTTCTTGGAAACCAAAATTTGGCGTTCTGGGTGCCGAGTCTCCAGTTATGTGCTGTAAGTAGCAACACAAATGTGTTGCTACTTACAGTACTTACAGTGGAGTGTCGCGTGGTATCAAACTCATACAGCGAGACTATTCACTGAACGAGTTGGTACCATCTGACATTCCCAACACGTTTGTATTGTTACACACAACTCGAGACCAGACACACGGGTCGTGTTTTACGCTCGCCGAGCAATTTGATCTTTGAGCCTAACATAGATTATAGTAAATTCTTTTGTAATAAAATGAAACACTTTACAAACTTTCCCAATTTTATTTAACCAAAAACAACAAATTGCATAAAAATTATGCAGATCGAAATTATACATATTAAAAAGCATAATAATAATAATAATAATAATACTGGTTTTAATGATAAACTCATAAAAAATAAAATGCAGATATAAAATGGAATGGCAGTAAAAACGCAGAAGATTTTTTTAAAGTTTAGCTCGTATAGAATGAACCGAAGGTTTTTTGAGAAATTCCTTCCACCAGAACGGCCTGTCTTGCGCTCCCGATCTCTGAACAATGGCATTATAAAGATGTTCGTAAACCTATAAATTGTATTCGAAAATATTTACTTTCCGTCGTACTAAACAGTTTGAAATTAAGATAGGTTTTATAAAAAGACTTACTTGTCCATCAGAATTTCCGAGAACCGAATTAAGAATAAAATCTGGAGGAGAAATTACGTCTGCAAGAGCTATGGCTTCGTTTTTAAGGAAGGAGCACAATGACAAAATTCCGTCTTTAATCAGAGACGCCATCTTTCCTTCTTTAAAATATTCGCCTGTTTTAATAGGATACGTAAAAAAAAATTAATACATTTGGAAAGAAACAAATTTTAATTAAGACTAAAAACGTGATTATTATTAAATTTGAAATAAACTTTACTTGTTTCCTAAATTATTGGAAGAATGAGAAATAAAACCACCAAGTATTTCTAATAAGTAATTATTTTCAAATTTGTGCGTATATAGAGAACACCCAAAGCAATTAAAAAAACTACTTACTTATTTGGAACAGTCAACAGTAGGCACATGTGGCTAGTGATCAACATCCATGGATGAGATTATATATATATATATACACATACACATACATTGAAAAAATTTTTGAAATAACATGTAAAGTAAACTAACTTTTTTTTATAAGAACTTTCTAAAAGGAACACTATGCTAGACACGATGAATTGTTCTGTGCATATTCATTACAGCGAACAGAATATCAAGAATTCAGTGCACTTGCAAAATTCCCGCAGGCAATGATTTAATTAACCTTTTAAATAAATACCTTAAAGTAAAAATATGTATACCTTTTTATTCTTTCTCTAGCGATTGTGATCCGTTATCCGAAATTGTCCCGCTCAGATTATTTCCGATAATCGATAAAATACGAACTTAATTCTTAAATTGGCAACGGAATATCCAAATTGGTTTCGTGATTATTAGTTTCCTGGGTACGAGTGGGGCGAGCCGAAAGCACAGACATGAAAAGATGTCTTGTGCTAGAAAAGCGGCTAAGAAAACCAATGGCACAATCTGTTTACTTTGAATTGAATTTTGCTTACCTAGCTGCTTGCCATATATTTTTTAATTAAATATATTTTACCTAAACAATAAACATCTTGGATAAAAATATTACTAAAAGATGTTTTAGTAACTAATAACTTTACTTTTAATCGTACCACGATGATTTTATCTTATATAATACCATTTGAGTATTTGTATCTATCGACATTTAATAATTTAAAAATTTAATTGAAATTACCTTCGTAAAAAATTGCTAAATGTTTTTCTAAACTCCAGAGAGCGTACAAAGAACACACTTTCTTTAATATAGACGACAGGACGACGTCAACCGTTTCTTCGGTAATAAAATCGTAAAACCTCTGAATTATGGAAAGCTGAAAAAATTATACGTATATTAAACTTATTAATATCTTTCGTTATAAAGAATAATTTAACGGGTATAAAAAAATATGTTGAAGTTTAATTAATTATCTTAAAATGAATACTGTATTAAAAATTTAATTACTATTAAGACACACGATTTTGTTTAAGTAGCACCCACGATAAAAATGATATAATACAATTTCTAGCCATTCCAATTAAAATAAAATTTAAATATTTATTAATAATTTCATCATCATCATGGGACTGATGGATTGTATCCTACTCTGCTAATTAATAATGATGCATGGTGCTATGCCTAATCAGAAAAACTTACTGTAGTTATATAGACCTACTATTTGTACATGTATCTGTATTTGTATTTAAGGATTTCTTGTGCGATGTATTTAGTATGTACTTTCTGTAATGTGTTGTGTGTACTGAAGCACTGATGTATCTGGATTTTTGTTGTGTATGAGGCAGGACCTGTGTGAGTAAGAAATAATGATACGATCAAGAAATATCTCATCTGTTCTCCAAGGAAGCTTTAGTTCTCTTTTTGTTTTCCATGGGCAAGTTCTGAGTATTTACTAAGTTTTTCAGGGCATGTATTTTGTATTTTGTGGGTGTCTATGATGTATACGTTTGTTTTACTGGTCAGTAAATGTTTGGTGTTATGGCGTTTGGTCTGTTCTGACAGATTGTTTTGTACATGATTATGGCTTGGCAATAGTATATTTTGCACAAACTGTTTTCTATGACCATTTGAGGTACGTATTTTTAATGAGTGTGTAGTAGTTTGTACTTCTGTGCAAACACAATGACTTTGTGTTTTGATGGATTATATTTTCTATTTAGTTATGTTAATGTAAGTAGTCAGTTTGTGTTAAAAGCTTGCAAACCAATTTGGTAATGTATAATTTTGTGCATGATTTGTATTTCCTACAAGTGTCATCTGAGGGTTCTGTGGCTCACTTCTTACATCTGCTCATATCAAATATAATGCATCTGCTCTGTTATCAGAAGGACAGTGATGCTTTCATCTAGTGCATAGACTCAGAACAGCTGAATTCATCATTTCATTCCAGAATACAAATGCACATCAATGAATGGAGATACCCCCTTTTCTCCAATAAAAAGAAGTTTAAACTTGAGAAATCCACTGAAAAAGTCAAGGCCTCTGTCTTCTGGGATGCTTTGTCAATTTGTGGAACCAAGAAAAACAGTCCAAGATACAGTTATTGTGAAACATTGCATGACTTCAATTAGCAATCTATTGAAAGCATCTCAGACTTCTCATTGATGGAATGCTCCTGTTGATGACAATTCCACTCCTCACACTGCCAAGATGCTGCATAAACTGTGAAACTCAGATAGAAACATCTTCACCATACAGTCCATATCTAATATCAAGTGACTTTCACATATTCTCAACAGTGAAGGAAGATCAATGTTTCAGAACAAATCAAGGTATGAAAGATCTATGTTGTATGATAATACTTCTGTAGGCAGGGCACAACTTTCTACACTCAAGCACAGGCATCTACTACAACTTTTCCAATGAGACAAAGGAATATACTCCCACTACCATAATTATTGTTTGAATCAGACTGAGCTTATATCAAGTAATTTACCATACTACTGAGTGAACAGAGAATAAAATTTTCCAACACTCCTAAGAAAATTAATAATAAAGTTCCAACTTCCAAATCCTTTCACACATGGTCACTAAGGCTTGATCCAGTAAGGACAATTGACTTATTTGTCCCAGTGAACACTTGTGTACATGTACATAACATTTCCAAATCCTAATTAAATACTGAGAAAAATGTCTCAATGTTATAGGCAATTATGTAGAGAAGCAAAGAATAATTAGTGTAAATTTCAAACATTTGCATATTTTAGTTATAATAAAAATGGAACACTTAATACAAAGGTAGTACAAATTTTGTATTATAAGTGTAGTTTAACTTGCATTTTTCAGAATATTCTAATTCTGATAATAATATCTAATTTAAAACACAGTAAAAACTGCTTATTGTTAATTTGAAATACTAATTATTTCTTCCTCTTAATTAATGATAGAATCATTTGAATTTCCTTTTTTCACTCTACTAATATGTTGTTCATTAGAAATTACCCATATGCATCTATGCCTGATAGAATTTATGCTACAACTTTTTAGTTGTAACAAAGTATTTTTTGAAAGAAAAACTTTGAGAACTATTTTAAAAAGATACCATAAATTCATTTCATTCTTGGACTGTTTTTCTTGGTTCCACAAATTGACAAAGCATCCCAGAAGACAGAGGCCTTGACTTTTTCAGTGGATTTCTCAAGTTTAAACTTCTTTTTATTGGAGAAAAGGGGGTATCTCCATTCATTGATGTGCATTTGTATTCTGGAATGAAATGATGAATTCAGCTGTTCTGAGTCTATGCACTTTCATTCATTTTTCACTGTTTCAAAAACCTAGGTCATCCTATACACATGAGCAAAGGATTCTTTGCGTTTTTGCAATAATTTCTATAAACCATATATAGTTCATGCTGCCATTATAGGTCTACAGTCTATTAGTCTATTTATCATAAGTTGTCATCTACTGTAAACAAATTAAGACACATCCCTCTTTGTTTATTGGTTTAATCCTATGTCCATCAATTAAAAACTGCATTGCATCTCATTCATCCGCAGAAAATGCTTATTATTTATAAAATCATTAATGAAATACAGGTCACTTAGCAATGATTATAAATGTACTTATTTCATATAAGTTAAATGGTTATTTTTAATGAATTATTCTGAATCATTAAAAATAAACTTTTTCTAGTCATAATATGCATTATAATGTTATTCATCACATATTATGGCAAATATAGTTTTTTTCTTTAATACATGCTTTTGACACTTTATTTGTGGTTAAATGAAATAAAATTAGAATTGTATTAATAAATCTAATTTTCTTTATTTTGATCTCTAAAGTCACACCTCGTCCTATAAGCGGAATTGTATTATATGCAAGTAAATACGGTAAGTTTTGTGATATCTTGGTCCTTCTAAAAGGTAAAATTTAGATATTTACATCTTTAAACTATAAAGATAACTTATGAAAATTGTTCTCAAACTTCTTTACAAAATATTTTGTTACAGTTTATTATTTACAGGATAAATACCATCAGAAACAAGTAGCGTTAGCCCACTATTAGAGGGCACTGCATTAGCCTACTAACCTTGCTTCAAACATTTGCACTAGTGGAAATTTGAATCCAAATAACTCAAATTTTCATCAGTGAGTTGGTTGAATAAAATATATTATAATGGGCTCTCCTCTACATGAATCCATGTAGAAGAGAGCCCATGACTCATGAGTCCATTAGGCAAGCCCATAGTCATGGGTATATGAAGACAAATGTACCCATGACTAAAAAAAAAAAAAACTTAACTGCCTTCAGGATAGTAAAGTCAAAAATGAAAAGAAAAAACAGTAAAATATTTAATTCTGATGATAACCAGTATAGATTTATCAAATTACCTCAAAAAATGCTAATGACAATGGCTGGCAAAAGTACACTTGTGAGTTATTCCGAGCAGTAAAAGTATTTTCCCCTTTTCTTATTTCATTTTCTAATTTTTCATGGCTGCCTTTTAATAGATAACAAACTAGCCACTGATAGGCAGATAATATTACTATAAAGAAAAAAAAAACAGAATTCAATAAAATATANGGTGGACGTCAGATTCTTAATTTAGGAAGTGGATGTTGGAACCTCGGAATAATACTTCACGAATTAGGCCACGTTATTGGCTTCTATCACGAACATAATCGACCGGATCGTGATAAATATATTAAAATTTTGTGGAATAATATTGAAGAAGGTAAGTCATACTGTTCAATGTAGTTTTATGCATAAATAGTTTGAACTGATGATTTTTTTTACGAGCAGAACATAAGAGTTCGTTTCTGATGTACGATAAGAACTTCTTGAGAATATGTGACCATTATAGTTACGATAGCATTATGCATTATGGTCCTAAATCCTTCGCTAAATATGGTAAAATAAGTTTAATGCCAACTCTTCCAAATGTTACCATTAAAGAAATTTACGAATGGGACTCTCTGTTACAATCCGACATTGAATGTATTAACAAGTTATATGAATGCGAATAAATTCTGTTGTAAATATATAGCCTAAATAAAATTTAGTTCATTATCTGAATTCTTTTGGGAAAACTTAATTTTATGCTGGAAATAATTACATTTTTTCTTTTGTTAAATGGTATAAATATCCTACTTCATACACAAGTATGTTTTATAGCTCTATACTGTACTTAATTTGTCTAATATGGATTATTTAATGGTAAATAAATAATAAAACAATGGGATCGGTTATTCAAATATTAAAAATTAATAAATTCTAAAATTTTTTTCCCTTTAAAAAAACCTTTAAGAAATACAAGTGAATTCACTTTTTAAATCCGACTTCGATAGAGTTTAAAAACAGAGAAAGACCAGAAAATCACTTTCACTAATTCTTACTTTATTTTTCTATTTTTATCCAATTTTTTATCCATATATATTTCGCTTGTCAGCCTCATCAGTGGATATTACATTGTTACGTTGCCAGTACTTTTATACTCTATCAAGCTATCCCAGCATGCATTAACACATGCGCCACTATTTAAATTTATACAATTTACATGTCCTTTAATACAATAATGTTCTATGATGC